>NW_006374611.1:1635419-1648897 GCF_000327345.1 Myotis davidii | reverse complement strand
TTTCTGTTTGTTGCTGGTTTTTTTGCTGTGCAGAAGCTTTTTAGTTTGATGTAGTACCATTTGTTTATTTGTTCCTGAGTGTCCCTTGCCCTCAGAGACATATTGGCAAAAACATTGCTTTGAGAGATGTCTGATATTTTACTGCCTACGTTTTCTTCTAGGTTTCTTATGGTTTTGTGACTTACATGTAAGTCTTTTATCCATTTTGAGTTTATTCTTGTGTAGGCTGTAAGTTGGTAGTCTAGTTTAATTTTTTTTGGCATGTATCTGTTCAATTTTTTCAACACTATTTATTGAAGAGACTGTCTTTACTCCATTGCATGCTCTTGTCTCCTTTGCCAAATATTAATTGACCATAAACTTGTGGGCTCATTTCTGGGCTCTCTAATATGTTCCATTGATCTATATGCCTGTTTTTATGCCAGTTTCAGGCTGTTTTGATTACAATGACCTTGTAGTATGGTTTCAGAGCTCACAATTCTGCTCCAAACAGAAGTTTCCTTTTTATTTTTATTATATGTTTGTCAAAAAGAAATAAATCTTATTTAGTAGAGTTCCTTGGTACACATTCAAAAATACACTAAATATATACTATCCATGCCATCTATGAATAATACATTAACTTTTACAAAGGAATTGTTCACAGCACAGCAAAGGAAAAATATTTCAAGCACAGAGCTATATATTAAGTAAAAATCAGCAATAGCAATCATTCATGCAATAGCTCAATGTAAAATTAGGTATACTTTAAAATAATTATTTTTTATTATTATTTAGGCTGTACCTTCAAGAGAATTTCATGGAGAAGTTGCAAAGGAAATATATTGCACCCAAATAACTGCCATGAGTCCATGGGTACATGAGAGATTAAAATACACATATATATACTATTTGCTTTCTAGATTTATAATATTTTTAGGCCTTTGAGGCACTCAGACTAATATTTGCAAGTGTTTTTAGATTTTCAATTTTAGAACTCAAGATTCAGTTTTACAATCAATTAACAAACATAACTGAATGTCAGAAACATGCCTGGTATGCTGAAGGGGGCTGTGCTACGCTGGTGAATCAAATAGACTACAACCCTCCATAGTTTACAGGCTGGCGGTAAAGACAGGACAGTGAACATACAATTTGATAAAAGTACATCAATTTTTAAAAGTAATTATAAATTACAAAATTTCTGAGAATTGCGAGGCTTGCTTCATCTGGTGAATATTCTGAGGTTCTATCGTTTGTGGCAGGACCAAAAAAAGGGGAACTATGGACTAGTGGTGTCCATTTGTATGTTAGATGTTGAAGCCCCAGACATAGATGAGATTGTCCAGTCATAATGTTCGGAATGGGGAAAAAGCAGGGGCTAATAACAGAATCTTTGATTAATACTAATATTGTATAATGGAGAGAAAGTGAGTGCAGACTAAATTTCTTACAATGTAGAAAGAACAATCAGATATATAAAGAAAACTGGGGATGAGATGATTAAGGAGTGATGTCAGAGAATTTAATTAAAATAAAAACTGTTAAGAGGCCATTGTGTTTTACAAATAGGGGATAAAAACAATCCTAACAATTCTGAACAGTGACATACGGGAAGGGAGGGTGCTAAAGCCAGAGTGTAGTGGGTTGAGTTGATTCTTTCCACAAAATGACGAGATTGTTGGGGGCAGCAGTAGTGGCAGCATGAGAGGAAGAAGACAGAGAAGACAAAATCTTATTATATCACTTTACATGTAACAAACTCTTAATTTATTGTTTTAATTTATTTAATCTTCAGAGATGTAGTTTCTTCACAGATGAGGGAATTAAGGGATAGAAAGTTTAAACAATTTGCCCAAAGGTCATAAATTTAGTCAAGAGAGGACCAGGAATTTCATCCAGGTAGTATGAATCCAGAGCTATGTTCTTAATCTCTATGCTAGTAAAGAAATGTATGGAATAGTTTTTGAGTACATACTATGCTAAGCAGTTTATATGCAGTATATCAATATTCGACAAGGAAACCAAAGCTTAGGAAAATTAGATAAGTTAAATAAATGTGGAAGTCATATTTGGGTCTAATTTCTTTTCCACCCTTCCTGTCTGTATCTTCTAACTCTCTCTCTTTCCCACAACTTGTCTTTGACATATGAAAAGCTCAAGTATTCCTCATAGTTAAACACATACATATGTGCGCGTACACATACACTACCCCATAAAGTTTATTTTCTTTAGCTTACTGCTTACTTTTTATCTTTCTTAAACTTTGTTTTTCTTGTCTCTACTTTTGAATTTATGTGCAAATATAAATTATGATTCTTTGAAGAGCCATTAAATCTCTTAGTACCATGACATATCAATCACTCTAGGAAACTGCAAACCATGACAGATGTGTAATAGTTATCATATGATCAAACATGCAATTCAACATAAATGTGGCAATGGATATGATGAGTGAGTGTGTAATTCTGAGCCTACTACCATGAGGTTTTACCTAGTGCAGTATTTTCAAACTGGGTGATAATAAAATTTTAGAGAATTTTCTTCCTTCCTTGTAATTATGAAATGAAACAAAATAAATAGGGAAGTTATAAATTTCCAGATGAAATTTTCTTTGTTCTTTGAAAGCCAACCATTATGATAATAGTGTAAGATGATACATTGATTTGTATGAAATTTGGTTTTGTTTTAACGGATGAACTTTTTAGTCACTGGAAAAAATCTCCTGAAAAATTTATCAAAGCCCTATATTCAGTTGTGGCATCCAAATTATTTGCTTCATGAAAAACTTCAGTGGGAAGGCAGGGGAGGGGTAAGAGGTGGGGGGTAAGAGATCAACCAAATGACTTGTATGCATGCATATAAACATAACCAATGGACACAGACTCTAGAGGGGTGAGGCCATGGGCTGGGAGGGAGTGAGGGAGGGGAGGCCAGGGGGAGGTTAATAGGGGAAAAAGGAGACATATGTTCTACTATTTGTAACACTTTAAATAATAAAAAAATATTACTTGGCTTTTTAGATAACCTGTAAGTCTGTATCTACACAGATAGCAAGACAGATGATACAGTATATTTGTCAAACATAAATATGCATGCTGCTAGTGATACTAATTTGTCAGATGAGCCTTTTAATAACATCATTGATTTAGGTCAATTAAAGTGACATTCTATATAAGGACATTTGGATCAATACTTAAGCATAGAAGTTATAGTACTGAGCATAAGGAATATATTTCTCCTACTGGTTTTATTTATTTATAGTTATGGGAGAGCAGAGTCTACAAATACATGCTCCAAGAACACCTGAGATTCCAGGTTTGTTAAGCAACTGTTCATTTTTGCTTCATTTCAACTATTAATCCGCAAGTCATATATAACATATGATATTATTTCAAGAAACAGGGTAACTATGGTGGAATATTTAACTTTTTTAAAAAATATGTTTTTGTTGATTTCAGAGAGAGGAAGGGAGAAGAAGAGGGAGACAGAAACATCAAAGATAAGAGAGATTGGTGTTTCTGATTGGTGTTTCTGAATTCTTAGGATATATTCCTAGAAGTGGGATAAGCAGGTCAAATGTTAGTTCCATTTTTAAGTTTTTTGAGGACACTCCATACTGTTTTCCACAGAGGTTACACTAGTCTGCATTCCCTGCACGAGGGCTCCCTTTTCTCCACTTCCTCTCCAACATTTGTCATTTGTTGATTTATTGATGATCAAATATATTCCTAGAAGTGGGATCACTGGGTCAAATGGAAGTTCATTGCAAATATTTATATTTTGACAAGCACCAATTGTTCTATAATAATTTGAGCTTATAATATGCAAAAAGCATTAATATTAACAATACTGTACCTTTAATATATTTTAGAGAGCAATTACTGGTAGGAAAACATGTGAATTATACTTTTGAAACAAATAACAATATCAAATGGCAACAAAACTTTTTGGTGAAAGTTCTTAGTATTTTACAAGATTGAAAAATGAATCCCCAAAATGGTTTGCTGAAGCAAAAATACGTCTAAGTTAAATAAGATACATTAAACTCAAAGGAAACTCAATTATCAGAAAATAAAGTATTTTGTGGTCTATTTAAAAAAAATTTTTTTTGCAATCTTGGTATTTAGATTTGCTTAGATTTTTCTCTTGTCATTTTTTTTTTTTTTTGCTTAAAGTATTACAAAAGGTATTACATATGTGTCCATTTTTCCTCCCCGCCTAGACAGTCCCCTAGCCTCCCCTATCCCCCAGTGTCTTATGTCCATTGGTTATGCTTATATGCATGCATCCAAGTCCTTTGGTTGATCTCTTATCCCCCTACCTCCTGCCCCCCAACCCTCCCCGGCCTTCCCGCTGCAGTTTGACAATCTGTTTGAGGCAGCTCTGTCTCTGTACTTGTCATCTTGATCCTATATAATAAAAGGCTAATATGCAAATAGACTAAATGGTTGAATGACCAGTCACTATGACACACCCTGAACACCAGGGGGCAGATGCTCAACATAGGAACTGCCACCTTGTGGTCAATTCGCTCCCACAGGGAGAGTGCCGCTCAGCCAGAAGCCAGGGTCACGGCTGGTGAGCACAGCGGTGGTGGCGGGAGCCTCTCCCACCTCTGCAGCAGCTAAGGATGTCCAACTGATGATATAGGCCCGCTCCCCACGGGGAACAAGCCTATTCCATCAGTTGGAGCAGGCCTATGCCATCAGTTGGACATCCCCCGAGGGCTCCTGACTGTGAGAGGGCACAGGCCAGGCTGAGGGACCTCCTCGAGTGCATGTATTTCGTGCACTGGGCCTCTAATATTATTTTGGCCTGGTGCACAAAATTTGTGCATTTGGTAAGGGTAGAGGAGGGGTGTCGCTCAGCCCAGCCTGTACCCTCTTGCAGTATGGGAGCCCTCAGGGGATTTTGGGCTTAAACTGGCAGTCAGACATCCCTCTCGCAACCTGGGGTGCTGCATGCACCAATGACCATACTTTTCATACAGGTGAAAGGCATCTTGTTGCTGTATGAACAGCTACATTTTTTTTGCCTTGATTATAAAAAATAGTACATGATCCTTCTGAGGCAGTAGTATCATTTTCCTCATCTTATGGGTAGAAAAACTGAAGCAGAGAGAAGTTAAGTAATTGGCTTTGTCATACAGTTATAAGTGTCAGAATCAGGGCTGACCAAAAAATGTGCAAGCCAGAGTCCATGCAAGTCATCACTGCATCATCCTGTTTTTTTCAGTGTTAGAGTAGCCTTGCCAGGTTTTAATTTTTAAATGTAAGAGACTGTTCCCAATATATAGGGTAGGGTCCCTAGGCCTGGCTGACAATCAGGGCCATCTGTGGGGTGACTGGTGGGTAGGGCAACTGGGGAGCCCCTGCTGACACCTGCCTTGACTGGCAGCCTGGCACTGCCCACCGGTCGCCCTTCCCCCGCCATCAGTACCACCTGTCGCCTCTGGTGGTCAGTGTGTGTCAGAGCGACCAGTTGTTCCACCGGTTGTTCCACCGGTTGTTCCGCCGTTCTTTCCACCATTCGTTCCACTGTTCAGTCGATTTGCATATTAGGGTTTTATTATATAGGATGTAGTATTAACATATAGAATAAAATGCTCACTACTTTATAAAGTATGAATAACCCAATTGTTTTGTTTATGAATTACAAATGTTCATTGCTCGGGTAGTTATTACGCAAAACTCTTAAATGCTGGAGTACGTGCCCATGTTTCTTAAGAAAGCCTAGGCCAGTGCTGACTTCTAATTTATTTTGTGCCCTATATCACTTCTAAAACCTCTATTTTTGTCTTCAAAGGAAGAGCATATCTTGTTGGGAGAAATTCACATTACCACTGTCATCTAATGATCTTTATAAAACAGGGCTATTCCCTTTATTCAAATCCTCAGATTCCTATCATCAGAGTAGGCACATCCAACTGCCAGCAAATGGGTTAACCTTACAGACTATTTTTAATTGGTCTTAATTCTTAACTGATGAGCTATAAAAATACTCAAAAAGAGCTTTTGAATGACAACTACACTTACTTCTCGACAAAAGAAGGATTGCAACAGAATTTGACATTCTATGAAATATTCATCAGTAAAGTAGCCTCTTCGCTACTAAAAACAAAAATAAGCTAAGGCTTGAATTTTATAGTTTAACTACAGTAATGCATTTCAAGTACATTTGAAATGCTTACCTTTAACTCTTTCTTCATTCTCTGAAACTCTAGAGAAAACCCTGTGTGAGTTATGAAGAAAAGACCACTAAAATCACAAATTGATCTGAAGTTCAGCAGCCAAGAAGTCTTCTCCTGGTACTTTCTGCTTTCAAGGTGCCCTTGAGCCTACCACATTTTAAAAGGACAGACATATGGAATGCCTGACAAATCAATAACTTTTTCTATAAAATTATTTTAGAAGCAATTCCTATTCTTTATATTTTGAGAAACAATGATATCTAATAGGTGATAAGACATATGGAAACAAATTCAATAAAACAACTGGAACTGAATGAATTCTTATTAGATATATAAATCTTCTGTTCTTTTATTAAGTCCTGCAATGAATTATTAAATGTTGCTTGACTTGAGAAATATTGCTGAATTGTAATAAAAAAGATGGATGGGTTTTAATCCAGTTTTTATAATGATCCAATGGGTTGATTGCAGCATTTGACTTAGGGAATGTAGAGATATAATAAAAAAAGATTTATTTTTAAATTACAATTTTTGAAAGTTATAAGTTTCTTCAGTTCATTTAATTGTCACTAGCCACTGGGTTTTCTCTTTAATATCTTTCTACCAATGATCAATTTTTTAATTTCTATGAATTATAAGGAATACATTTATTTTAAAAATTCGCCAAAAACTTTCAAAATTGAAATCAGGTGAGAACATTGCATTTTTGCTGTAAACACAATCATAAAAAATTACTGCTGTGTTTCTTATAATTAGATTTACAAGCTATTTTTTTACTAGACTATATATTATCCTCTCTATTTGGTCACACAGTAAAACATTTCTTCATTTAAAGCCAAAATTAATTGTGCTTTTCATAAGGCTCTCATTTATTTTACATCATTGACACAGTGTAGTGTGTATGTGTATGTGTGTCCCTGCAAAACACAGTCACAATCTAACTCTGTTCTGGAAATAGTAAACGGCTGCAGCATGCCCCAGTGGGAGGAAGGGCACTGCTCTGTGCATACTGTTTTCCGTTGATTACCCAAATCACTCATGTTCCAGATTCCATTTAGAAGAATCCTCCCTAGTGGCTTATTAACTCAATGATGTGGACTGAACTGGAACTGTCATCCCTCTCCTTCATTCATTCAACAAGTAATACAAGCTGGGAGCCTCTTCCATGCCAAGCCCTCTAGTGGGTCTTGCAGCTAGGGAAGTAAACAAAGCAGACCACCCCTTCCCCTCCTAGATCTTGGAGGGTGGGCGGTTATAACACATGGTAGTTAAGAAAGGCTTCTCTGATAATGTGACTTCAGTGGAGACATATAAAAAGTGAAGCTTTGAAATATTTGGAGGAATATGCTTGGCTATTCAAGAAAAGCGCAGAGGTTAGTGTGGCCAGAATGAAGTGAAGTAGGTGACAGTAATAGAAGGAAAATAATCAGATTACACATATATCTATAGGCCATTATGAAGACTTTGGTCTTTCCTCAGAGCGATATAGTAATATCACTGAAATGGTATTGAACAGTAGAGTGTTACATTTGATTCATGTTTCTAAGGATCATTCTCAGTGCTATTTAGAAAATAGATTTTACCAGTGAATGGTGAATAATGGGACCACGTTAGGATACTACTGCAACGTTCCGGTTGCTAGAAATGAAGGTAGTAAGACATAGCTGAATCTCAGGTGTATTGTGAAACCTTGTTGATTTATTAAAGGTAGCACATGAAAGGAAGAAAGATGTCTCAAGAAAGAAAGTTGTCTCAAAGATTACACCAACTTGGAACCTGCACTGGAATAATGGAGTTACCAGGTAATGAGATGGGGAGACTGTGGAAAGAGCAAGTTTGGGAAGGGCATTGAGAGCCTGTGTTTGGACAAGCTAAATGTGCAGTGCCTGCTAGACTGCCAAGTAATTTCAAAGAGGCATTAGGGTAAAAATTCTGAAATACAAGGAAGAGGTCTCAGCTAAAGGTGTACATTTGTAATCTCTAGAGTACAGATGCTTTTTTAAAGACAAGAGACTAATGAAATCATGCAGACAGTGTAGGTGGAGAAGACATGAAAACCACATCGAAGTTTGCAGTTGGTGAATAAAAGGGGATAAGCAGTACTTTTGTGGGTCTTTACTTTCTGGTTGTGGGTTTAGGAGGATGCAAAGCCATTCTCCTAATATATGAGGAATACTATTTCAGTGGGAAAATATCAGTAAGAAAAGAAGCAAATATGAGTGTCAAGTCCTTAAAGTGTACCTGTCTGGTGACCTATTAGCTGAGGGTTTCTGAGCTGCCCTTATCCTGATGCGTCTTCCTAATGCCTGTTTCCTTTAGTCTCTGACCTACTCTGGAGTTCTTATAATAATCATTATTTATGATTAACAGATAAAGCTCTGTTTCTGTGTTTAACAATTAAGAGAATTCTAGGCCCTGGCCAGGTAGCTCAGTTGGTTAGAGCATCTTCCTGATATGCCAAGGTTGTGGGTTCGGTGCCCGGTCAGGGAACATACAAGAATCAAGCAATGAGGTTCTTGGAAAGGGCACTTGACACAAAGATCCAGCCGCCAGCAGCTGCAGCTGCTGCAGTTCTGTTGTCAGCTTCACGATGTTTCTGAGGGTCAAAAATGTTCTCTCCCAGTTCGAAGCATCCAGCAAATAATGGCAAGGCAGAGCCCCCAGAAATGGACACCTGATTTCCATGACGCATATGGTGATGCTGTGTTAGCTAGTGAGCCCCTTTCTGTGTTGCTGCATGGACATATATAGCAACACATATTGGAACAGAATGGAACCTGTCCGCTATTGGCAGAGCCACCCCAAAGGAATCATCCCAGCTGGTGTAATAATGAATTGCTTCAGAACCAACTCAGAATTGATGCCAAGTGAAAGCACAATGTGCCCATTAAAATATGGCATGATTGGAGAAATAAAGTACATTCAAAACAGTCACACACAAAAATCAAACAGTGAATGCATAAATAATGGAACAACAAATCAATCTCTCCCTTCCTTTCTCTCTAAAATAAATAAACAAATAAAAAACAATTCAGAGTGTTCTGCCCTTCTATAAAGACTACTGTAATGCGTTCATTTACATTTTTTGTACTGTCATTTTTATCTTTAGTCTAATTTTGTTAGCTACTCATTCTTAATTAATATTAATGCTATATTTCAATGATTTGCATGGACCACTTTAATTTACTTGCCAATTAAATTACGTTATGAGTGAATTATATAGAATCAACTGTTTTCTTTATGATAATAACTTTAAATTAAGAGAAAACACCACATGCACAAAGGGTTGCTGGTTAGTTTCCTGGTCCGGGAACATACCAGGATGCAGGGTCGATCCCTGGTAGGGGATATGGAGGAGGCAGCAGTGTTGAGTGTTTCAGGGTTCAGGAACTGGAAGCAGAGCCACTCACAAATGAATATGAAAAAGCAAGAGATAATTTGGAAATATTGGGGGACCAGGAGGGCAAGTCCAACTCAAGGGGAAGGACTTCCTCTCTTGCTCAGGCCTCACCAAGCTTTTATTGATCTGGGATGCACCCATAGCATAGCCCTTAGGCAGGTGACCCCTGCCACAGGCAGACTAGCCCATCAGCAAGGATTTACATAATAATAAATGGGGGAGTAGTTTCAGCTACCACTGTCTGGACAAACAGAGGTGTCGCCTAGCTCCAACCTTTGCTAGGGCTTCAAAGGCACCCAGCCTTGGGGGGTGGGGGGGCTTCTCTATCTATGTTTATCAGTGAAGACAATAAACTGTTTCCCACACAGCAGATCTATGTTCTGGTCCCACATTGATGTCTCTTTTTCTATCTCCATCTCCCTTCCTCTTTCTCTAAAAATCAATAAAAATGTTTGTTTTTTTTAAAGAAGATAAAGCACCACAAGTAAAACTCACATGTCTTATTATAAATACGGTGTTTTATTATAAATATTATATAAATTCAGCATCATGTAGATCATAAGGTAGGTCTCTTCTTGAATGCACACAATGTTTATTTAGTGGTTGGATGATAAAAAACAACAACTCATAATGTAGACCTGCATAATGTTGAAGCTCCAAGTACTAGAAAACAACCACAGAATCGGAAACTTGATCCTGCAATGAGAAAAATATTTTTCCCATGGATAACTTATCTGTGTGGTTGAATAAGCAAATTATTTCAATGTAATGCCTTTTTATAGTTATCCAAACCAGAGTTATGAGACAGTTTTAATCTTAGATTCAGAGAAGTTAATTTTGTTTAATATTTTTGGAGGAGGGTACTTGTTTACTCCAGGTGACTCTTGATTGATTTAAAAAGTGTGCCTCCTACTGGATGATATTGATGTAGGGGCTCTGGAACATACCAGTTAAGAGTGTAGATTTTGCACTGTATTTTGCGTACTCGCAGCTGTAAACCTACTTTTGCCCTATCTGTATGTATGTGTAAAATCAAAGAATAATTAAAATTTGTAATTATTTATATTTTGTTAAAAAAATTTAAATGACCCTTCGTTTGTAGAAATGTGAAATTGAAAATCTCAAAGACCTTTCTATTATGTTCTTTATATGCAATTATTTATTTTAATATTTTAAAAATTTTATTAACTGTACTTAATTATTTTAAAAGTGGAACAAAACAAAGCAAAACAAGGTTCATCATATCATCTACTTTTAAGTAGAGGATTTTCTTCATCAATTAAAATATCCTTTGACCAGATATATGCAATTGGATTTACCCATGACAGATACACCCACTGCATGACATGGTCTTTACTAATATATTTGTAGAATGCTGTATTACAAATTGCATAAAGGTCCAAATGCACAAAAAGAGATGCATATGGTATAATTTTTATTTAATTATATCATACTGTGGTTTTCCATTTTCATCCTTTATTGTAATAAGTAAGAAATAAAACTATGAATGCAAAAACAACAAAGAGTGTAGGTTCGGGCATCAGGCTCCCTGGATTGATATCCTGCCTCCCTCACTTAGGGCAAGCTCCTTGTCCTCATCAGCATTTACTTTATGGGAATGTGTGTGTATTTAATGAGATAACATATGAAAAATAATGCGTGTGGGGCTTAATAGTGGTGATTAATGATAATGGTAATCAAGAACATTTTAATTATTCTATAACACACTGGGCTCTGGTCATTTATTCACAAGACTTTTGGCAAGATTCACTATTTCTTAAATTCTATGCTTTTTCTCTCTCATGATTTACTCCCTTTTATGCTACATATTTTCTAGTAACTTATTCAGAAACCATGTATGTGGTCAATCTTGTTGAGAGTTGGTAAGTCTAAATGAGTTTAATCTAATCTCTTACTTCAGTAGTTGTTTTCGGGTTTTAAATCCCTCTATCTGTATGTTTTTCTGATGTATTGAAATCCCTGTACCAGGATTCCACATTGTTCACGGAGACTATTCACTCTGGTTCCAACTTACCTCCCTTGTAACTAACTTTTCTGGTGAGAAATGAAGTGGGTCCATGACCTACCTCACTTGTCACTGTTGAAAGCCTAAAACAGAGAAGGAAGACAAGGAGACATATTCAGTGACCCTGCTTTCTGGCTCCTATACCACAACCAACACTTGGCATGAATAAAGGGTTTGAAGGAAGTGGATCCCACCTTTGCTATAGGCTTAACACCTCCCAGGCCTGGACGCTTTGGATGAGTGATTTAAATTGCTCCTCCTCTATTTCCTGAAATATTAAAATGCACCTGAGAAAGTGAAGCTGTGTCTCAGCTCAGAGTCTACCATTCTGGGAGGGATTACAGGCTGAAGAAAAGACTCATTCTAAGTCTAGCACAGATGCCATAATCCTTGCTATTTTCTGCTTAGGATACTCCTTTATAATAAATTTGTATTTTAAAAGAGAATCAAGGCTCTTCTAGCTGTGAATCTAATGAAATGCTGCTATAGGTTGGGATTTATTTACTATAAAATTGCCTGTCTCTTGTTTAGGGAGGAAATATTTCCGTTGTTATAGTGTAGTACATACACTAGATCTTTCTATGACATTGATCTCAGATGGGTAAAATCTAGATGGTGGGGCTACTTTTAAAAGTGATGTAAAAAGCAGGAACAGTTCCTCAGCCTTTCAAAATGTCTGTGACATTCTTTGCTCACCTCCTACAGAACAGTCTACAAGACGACCACAAAGGTATTTGAGGCGTATCGATATGCTGGTGGAAGAAATATCAACAGTTCTGGAACTTTAAAGACTATTTCTGTTCAAATTCCCTGGAAGAGAAAAGATGAGAAATTGGTTAAATTTGACTGTAGTTCAAAATAGGTGCAGTAGTGTCACTGGGAGAAAATATTGGAATAATGATCGGGAACATGTCTTTTGGTTTTTGTTTGTTTGTTTGTCTTAATGAGATATAATTTACATGTTACACTGTATAATTTGCAGGGCTGAGGAAACTTTTTCCTGCCAAGGGCCATTTTGATATTTATAACATCATTCGTGGGCCACACAAAATTATCAACTTAAAATTTAGCCTGCTGTATTTGGTCAAACGTTAGGTTAACTCACCCCTAATGCCTTGGGAGGGCCAGGCCAAATGATTTCTTGGGCCTTATACAGGCTGTAGGCTGGACAGTCCCACTCCTGGTTAAGGTGTACAACATGTTGATGTGATACATTTATATATTGCAATATGATTATCACCATAGCTTTAGCTAATACCTCTATCGTGTAACATAATTATTTCATTGTGTTGTGATAACATTTAAGATCTAGTCTCTTAGTAATTTCAAACTATATAATACAGTATTATTTCTTATAGTCATTATGCTGTGCATTAAATCTCTACAACATTTTTTTTCTCTTTACATGTTTATGACTTAGCATCTCCCCAACTGCCCCCTCCCCGGCCCCCAGCCCCTGGTATCACCATTCCAGTCTCTGTTTCTTACATTCCACACATAAGTAACATCATACAGTATTTATCTTTCTCTATCTGATTTGTTTCACTTACCATAAGCCCTCTAGTTCCACCCATGTTGTTACAAAAAGCAGGATTTGTTTTTTTCTTGTGGCTGAATAATATTCATATATGTGTATCTCACATCATCTTTATCCATTCATTCCTAAGTGAACACTAGTCAGTTTTAGTTAGTATCCCTGTTAAGTATTTCGTAAAACTTTGAAGAAAAATAAACTTCTGGTAAAGTGAGCAAAATTTTTTTTAAGGTGTTGATGGCAAACTTGCCCTTCAAAAGTTTGGAGTGTCTATGTTCATAGCAGCACAATTCACCATAGCTAAGATCTGGAAACAGCCTAAGTGCCCATCAGTAGATGAATGGCA
>NW_006374611.1:1627249-1635238 GCF_000327345.1 Myotis davidii | reverse complement strand
TAAAAAAAAGTTTGGAGTGTATCATAAATTTGACTTATCTGACATGTGTGGTACAATATTTAAATAGAAAAATATGATAATATATATTTTCCAAAAACTAATGTTTCCAATAATTAATTCAAACTTTGATACTAAGATTACATGAAGAACTAAAAGTAAATCTATGATGAGAGAGCTTTATTAAGACATTAGTATAATTACACATAAAAATAAAAGCAGTGTAAAATAGATCTTATACCATGTGTCATAAAAAATATTTTTATTTATTTCAGAGAGGAAGGGAGAGGAAGAGAGATAGAAATATCAATGATGAGAGAGAATCATTGATTGGCTGCCTCTTGCACATAACCCACTGGGGATAGAACCCACAACCCAGGCATGTGCCCTGGCCAGAAATCGAACTGTGACCTCCTGGTTCATAGGTAGACACTCAACTACTGAGCCACACAAGCCAGGCCCGTGTGGCATAATTTCTATGTTAAAAACAATTTATCAAAATGCATTTATAGCAGCTGAATGAAAATACATAATATTTTAAATGAATCAGATGGGTGGTTATACATTATGATATTCTAATAAAACATACAATCCTATATAATAAAGAGCTAATATGCAAATGGTGGTCATGCCCTCACACCTTCTTGCCCTCGCACCCTTGCACCGGGGCCAGGAGATCTGAGGCTAGGCTGGGGGACCTGAGGCCACACCCCCCGCCCTGGGACCAGGGGACCTGAAGCTGGGCTGGGGAACCTGAGGCCGGGCCAGGGGACCTGAGGCTGTACCCCCGACTTGGCGGAGCTTAACAGGGGACCTGAGGCTGTGCCCCCACCTGGTGGGTCTTGACAGGGAACCTGAGGCTGTGCCCACCACCCTGTGGGGCTTGACAGGGGTGGGGTCGGCTGGGTCTGGGTCTTGCACAATTTTGAGGCACGCCCGGGTGGGTGGGGACTTGACTCTACATCCCGCGGCATGCCCTAGACTCTGACAGGAGGGAGATTTTCATATACATTTTACTAATTTTCTTTCATCTCTGACACTTTTATTATAGAGAAAAGGCAAATAGCAATATTAGAATATTTCCCCTAATTAATTCCCTTTTAATGTGCATGAATTTTGGGCACTGGGCCACTAATAAAATGTAATGAAAACAAATATTAAAGGAAAAAAAGAAAATATGTTACAAATATAGCAGTCTACCCATTATTCAAATGTAAAAAGTATATACAAATATATTAGTACTAGAGGCCCGGTGCATGAAATTCATGCATTGGTATGTGTAGGGGGATCTCTTAGCCCAACCTGTGCCCTCTTGCAGTCTGGGACCCCTCACTCCTTACTGCCCACCTGCTTCCTTTCCTTACTGCTTGGCTTGCTGCCCCTTAGTAATGCTGCAGAGGTGAGAGAGGCTGCTGCCACCATTGCTGCGCTCACCAGCTGTGAGCCCAGCTTCTGGCTGAGTGGCACTCCCCCTGTGGGAGCACACTGACCTTCAGGGGGCAGCTTCTGTGTTGAGCGTCTGCCCCCTGGTGGTCAGTGCTCATCATAGCGACAGGTCGTTCTGGTGGTTCCACCATAACGGTTACTTAGGCTTTTATTATATAAACTAGGGGCCCAATGCACAAATTCATGCACCTTGAAAGGAACTGTGGGCCATGAGGCTGCAATGGGCACAGGGGCAGGTCTCAGCCCATCCTCCATGCCCTTGCATGGCCCCTCGCACTGCAGACCCCAGTCCCCTGTCTGCCAGCAACCCCGCTTTTGCCACTGCCGCTCCCACGCACTGACAGCACTGGCCCCACTTGCATCTGCTGATGGCACAGAGCAACTGGGGTTGCCACCAGCATCAGGTGCAAGCAGGGCCGGCACTGTCAGCAGGTGCAAGCAGAGGCTGCTGCCCTGATCACCCCTCAGGAGCAGAGGGAGCTTGAGAAGCCCTCAGGGGCTATTGGGGCTGGCAGCTGCTACTCGCACCGCTGACGGTGCCAAGTGATCAGGACTGACACTGGGCACTGGCAGTGGGTGCGAACACCAGCAGGACCATGGCATGCGGGAGCAAAGAATTTTCAGTAACCACCAGAGGCTCGCCCCGATGACAGCGACTGGCGCCCCACCTTGATCTGGTGCCTCTGCTCACCTGCTCCACCATCCCACCATGGCCGATGTCCACCATGTTCAGCTCGCCATTGCCTGCTGCCAACACCTGCCATGTTCCACTTACACCCCCTGGTGGTCAGTGCATGTCATAGCCACTCGGTTGTTCCATCATGCAGTCTATTTGCATATTAGGGTTTTATATATATAGACTAGAGGCCCGGTGCACAAAAATTTGTGCACTTGGGGGAAGAGAGGGTCCCTCAGTCCGGCCTGTGCCCTCTCACAGTCTGGGGCCCCTCGGGAGATAACGACCTGCTGGCTTAGGCCTGCTCCCGGGTGGCAGAGGGCAGGCCCAATCCCTAGGTACAGCCCCTGGTCGGGCTCAGAGCAGGGCCGATCAGGTGGTTGGGGCGCCGCCACTCTCATACTCAGGGCAGGGCCAATGGGGAGGTTATGGCTCCCCCCCGTCACACACAGAGCAGGGCCCGTTGGGGGGCGGGGGGGGTTGGGGGCCCACCCCCTGTCACACAGAGAGCTGCAGCGCGATCAGGGGGGTTGGGCGCTGCCCCCTGTCATGCTGATCCCGGTGCCGGGAGGCCTCACGGTTCCCCTGATCCCGGTGCTGGGAGGCATATTACCCTTTTACTATATAGAATAGAGGCCTGGTGCATGGGTGGAGCTGGCTGGTTTGCCCTGAAGGGTGTCCTCGATCAGGGTGGGGGTCCCCACTGGGGTGCCTGGTCAGTCTGGGCATGGGGCTGAGGGCTGTTTTCAGGCTGGGACTGAAGCTCCCAATTGCTCCTTTTTTTCTTTCTTTTTTTTTATTCTGGGCCAGCTTTAACTCTGAGGCCTCGGCTGCTGAAAACAGGGTTCTGGCCTTTGTTTACCATCTGTATTTGATACAATGTTGCGGTCCAGCTGGCTGAAGCCCATATAGTTACTTAGAGTTGCAGCTGAGAGGCCGGCAAGTCAGGTGGGGGAACGTTGGAGTCCTCCGTCACTGCAGCAAGCAAGCCTCATGTTAGTTTCAAGCTGCCTGGCTGCTGGCTGCCATATTGGCTGGGAGTTAATTTGCATATCTCACTGATTAACCAATGGGAAGGGTAGCGGTCGTATGCCAATTGCCATGTTTCTCTTTTATTAGTGTAGATAATGGATAAATTATATTTGAAAAGTAGAAAAAGAAGTGTTCAGTTGGAATGTACTGATTATTGTTAGGTATTTGCATACGTGGCTCTACAAATATTTTGTAACTTTCCTTAGTCAGAGTTTATATTATATTAGTATTTTATCCCCCAAATTAATAGTATGTTGTATCATGCTAGGTGTCACATTCATTGAATTGCTAAATGACAATTTCAAATTATAATGGACACTCATATGCTTATTAGTAATTCAAAATGTTCAACTATATTTGAATATGTATTCAAAATATACATCTATACATGTATATCACTGTTTACAATTAGGTAAATTTTTTTCAAACAAAAGTTACTCTGGTGTATTTAAATAAAAGATTGTTTGTATATTCAAAGATATATATGTATATTCAAAGCAAAAGTTGTTGACACAGGCTCAGCTAAGGCAGAGAGAAATGCAGCTCTGGGGATCTAGATTCCTAAACTAAAATATAGCATGATCTTTCCAGAGACTGCATCCATCAGGTTGAATCAATTGAAGTCATTTTTAGTCCTTAAGTCACTGTTTACTATTTAGGAAAGAGCCAGTGGTAGGTCTGTCCACTCAAACAGTGTTTACTTAGGGTAGGAGAAGGCTGACTCTGTAAACATTTGACTGTCATGGGAACAATGAGAAGGATACCAGATAGCCAAAGCAATAAAGGTCAAGTACAGATAGGAAAATAATGAAAGTCAAACATATCATTTAGTGTTGTGATATGGAAGAATAGGTATACTTGTATGTTGATATTAAATTGCCTCCATCTTTTAGGAGAGAAAATTTGTTGTTTGTAATATGAGCTATAAAATCACTCATATATTTCACCAATAAAGTGCTACATGGGAAATGCACTCCAAGGAATTTATCCCCCATGTCCTCTGTCCCTTATTTTATTGAATTCCTAGAAGTGATATTTATCATTTTGAATATTTAAAAAACCCACTCAAATAACCAATTACAAGATATGGTTAAGTCAGTTATGTATATTTTATATAATGTGAAATAACTGTTTAAACAATGAAAGCCTCTCAAGAGAAAACACTATAATCTTTTTCCATTTTCTTCTTTTTAACAATTATTTGTTTGTTTGTTTCAATAATATGAGTCCATTTCCAGTATGGCTTAATAAGCTTCTCACAGATCCAAACTTCCTATATAATAAAAGCCTAATATGCTAAGTGTCAGGTCATCCAGTCGTCCGTTCAACCAACCAAAGCATAATATGCCAATGATATGCTAAGGCCCCTCAACCGCTCGCTATGACGTGCACTGACCACCAGGGGGCAGATGCCCTGACCAGTAGGTTAGCTTGCTGCTGGGGTCCAGCTGATAGGGACTGAGCGAGATGGGCCAAGCTTGCCCTGGAGCCCTCCCGCCTGTCACACCATGCATGTGAGGTATAGCTCCAGGAACCTACCTAGATTAAAACAAACACAAAACACACTGAGGTTATGCCTACCACAAGGGAGAGTGAGTTTTGTGAGTTGAGTTAGACCAAGTTACTATCTGCTAAAAGAGAAAACACACACAATATTCTTCAAGATTAAGATAGCATCCAATAATACTTGATTTACAAAGGAGCTAGAAAAGATAATTCACTCTGAAGAGAAACAATCAATGGAGCCAAATGTGAGATGACTCAAATGTTGAGATTAAGGAACAAGGATTTTAAAGCAGTTCTTATAACTATGCTCAAGGGAATATATATTCACAGGAATGACAAGACAGGAAATAGCAGAGAAACTGAAATTAAATAATAAGACCAAATACAAATTTTAGAAATAAAACATATAAATAACAAGTGTTTCTTTTTTAGTATTTAAAATGGCAATTTGTACCCTCTTCACTCCACCACTCTCATGAATGACAAATAATAATAATAATAATTAAAAGTTCTGTTCTGCTTCTGAAATCAGGACCTAGGACTTTCAGAAAAATCTATAAATTTCTGTAATATATGATGCAGAAGAGTCAGGTTGAAAAAAAATACCACTAATGATGTCATACCTGAAGAAGAATGACTCCCAGAGAAATATGTAAATAATTTCCTGTAATTTTATCCCAAACTAAGGTAGCAGTTGTTGAGAGTAAGGGCTTTGGTTGGGGAGCTCTGTGAAAATGGGGAGGGACAAACCAAAGAATATTGGGTCACCTCAAAGTGCACCTCAAGGGCTGCTCATCCTCAGATTTTACTGAGCACTCAAAGGTAACGGGAGGGGTAGGTATCACAGCCTGAGAGTGCTAGTATGAAACTGAGAGGAGGTAGAATCCCTAACTAATTTTGTCTGTGAAAACATTCAGGAGAAAGCCAATACAGTGATCAGCTTTTAGTATAGTCCCACAAGTCACTGATACTCTAGCTCTTGCTGAATGCAATCACTAGGAAACCATAACAGAGGCTATAGGTGTGAGCAGGTTTGGGGAAAGGGGGTGTGAGGAGCAGAAAGAAAACTAATTACTTTAGGAAATTCCTCAGCACTTGTCTGCCAGTGGGCCTGGCTGCAACATTTTATCCCCAGTTTGACTTGTTAAGGAAAGGATGTGGATGAATTGAGTTGTAACAGTAAACAGGTCTCATTTGCCAGTCCCTAAAGAGTGCTGAGATGGCCTTGAAACCCACTAAGGTGAAGGGATTAGGAAAACAACAAAACACCTCATGGACACAGATGACTGTATGGTGGTTATCAGAGGGAGAGGTGGGTGGAGGGAGGTAAGAGGATGAAGAGGGGTAAAGTGGTGATGGAAGGAGACTTGACTTGGGGTGGTGAGCACATAATACGATATACAGAGGATGTATTATAAATTATATACTTGAAACCCGTATAATGTTATTCACCCCCATAAATTAAAAAAAAAGAAAACAGAAAAGAAAGAAAATCAATGAAATAGTGATCTATACAATTGGTCAGGGAGTGCAAAGAAGCTATCAATATGCCAATATGACCCAGTTTTCTTAGTCAGAGATATGCATAATAATCGCCTCAGACATTTTCTCAAAATATACAGGACCATGGGCTTGTCTGGGCTTTCTCATTCTGATTCAGGATATACTAGTTGGGTCCAGTCATGTGCATTTTAAGAAAAAATATCTCTGGATGTGATTATGAAGCACAATGTATTTGAAAGCTTCTGCTATAAGTGAACATTTGCAAACATAAGCAGATAATAGAAAGTCATCAGGCTCATGAAGAAAAATGGAAATTCAAAAGAGATGGAAAACTAAAGTTAGCCAGCACAGAAGTTCATCTCGGAGAAAGTGTATTGATGCAGAATGCAAAAGAAACTTTCATATGCATTCTGTGTGTTTCAAGATTCCATCAAATTAAACAATCCAGAATAGGCTATAATGAAAAATAAACTCTGGGAGCATTTTTTTTTGAACAAAAACTGTGTGGAAAATTCTGGTATTATAGCTAAAAAACAGTGTGATAGGGAAAAGATTTTAAGATAGAAAAAAATGTATAGAAAAAACAGTCAAGTCAGAAAAATTGGCTGCTCTAAGACATTTGAAAGGTTGAGGGGTAGAAAATAAGAGATCAATTAAGACAATTATGCAATAGTCCAAGAAGAGATGTTTTTGAACACGTGGAAGCAGTAGGGAGGAAACACTTGGATGAATGATAAATGTGAGAGGAAGTCGTGGCTAATTGTTGGTTATGGAAAGTGAGGACAGAGAGGAAACAAGCACTTAGGACCAAGTGCTGAAATACAAAGGCAGGAAGAATGGCATGTCTGCTGGATGGAACAGTTTATTTTGGAAACATTGAGTTTGTGATCCCAATTAGATATTCAAGTGAAATATCAAGTTAATTGTCTCAATTTCAGTGGCAAAGTCTGGCTTGTGGATTTAAATTTGGGAACTATGACCACCTAAAGTCATGAATAGACACCTGTTCCTACAATCGCTATGCTAGTGTGTAGCACATTCCTTATTTCCTCTTATGGTTAAGAAAGTCTCCTTGGCAAATATATATCTCTATATCTCTATATATGTCTATCTATCTATCTATCTATCTATCTATCTATCTATCTATCTATCTATCATATATATATCTGTGTATGTTTGATGAAGTTAAGGTGCCAGATTTGAGGACTTTATTATTGGGCTCTAGTACATTGACTTACTACATATATTGCCCTGACCACGTGTATTTGTTTATGAGAAAAGGAATTAATTTTGAAGAGAAGACATTTTTTTTTAATCCTTACTCAAGGATATTTTCCCATTGATTTTTAGAGAGAGTGGGAGAGGGAAAGACAGAGAGAAACACATCAAGTGTTTGCCTCCTGCACGCACCCTGACTAGAGATAGGGCCAAGGAGGAGCCTGCAACTGAGGTACGTGTCCTTGATCAGAATCAAACCCAGGACCCTTCAGTCTACAGGCCAATAGGGCAACGTTTAAAAAAAATCTGTTATTGATGTTAGAGAGAAGACAATAAAATAAACAGGCACTGGGGAACTTTAATCTTACATTCTATCTATGTTTGAAAGACATGGTGAGGGAATACCATTACAGTTATGACGACTTCCTGCTTTACACTCAATAAAATCTATTCCGGAGAGCAAAGCCCTTAGACAGGTTCATCTTAGTCTCCTTCATGGTTTTGAAGGTCATCTTCCAACCTGGCTTTCCAAGTGTCCCATCGGCTCTCTATCTGGCCAGCACCCAGCTCCTTATCTCCCGCTGACGTCGCTCAGCAGTCTGACAGGCATT
>NW_006374611.1:1621963-1627189 GCF_000327345.1 Myotis davidii | reverse complement strand
TTCAAGACAAAGCCAAAACCCATGTAATCTTTAGTTCATAGGCTTATCATATATTTAAGCAAGAATACCAACACCTCCCTAAGACATGTTTTACCTGATGTTTGTAGAAATATGCCATAATTTGTGAAGAATTTTAAACTAGCTTATCTCCACTGTTTTGAGTCATCTCGTTCACTTCACATCTGCAAACCAAAACATTCATTCTAAATAGCATGAATCTTCTAATAGGCTTCTGTTCCATTGTTAAACACATCAGAGATTAGTTTCAAAGAAGAATTTCTTATTCTATTTTTATTTAACCTGAGAAAAGAGAATCCTATTACTGATGGATTGTTACTGTAGCAAATTTGGCAAATAGTCCTTCCTACAGAAGGATTTTAAAATTCATGAATGTAATTTTCGTCATAAGGTTTAAAGGACTTTGCTCCTGTTGATTCAGAAAATAATATAGACATAAATATAAATCAGATTATCATGAAAAGCTTTCTGAATTAGTTACATATATTTTTTAAATAATAAAATATAGCTATGGCTAAGTCTCAATTGACAGGCACAAGTTTCTCCATTACATTAAACTGTTAATGGACATAGAATGCATTATTCAATTATAAACAATGAAGGATAGTCTTTTAAACTGTAATAAATATAATTTATATTTTGTGGGTTGTTTTTTTTTTAATGTAAAAAAATTGAACTGTATGCTGTTTCAAGCCTGAAAATTTCTTGATTCTCTACAGAGCTCAATGCGCCTGCTGCATGGACTAGTTATGTGGTGTATCCTGCAGGGCTCTTTACTGAAGTGATCTCAAGTGTCTCTGGCTATATAAAATTTTTCACCCTCTGGTGGCATAGTCATCAATAACTACAACTCATTGATTTTATCACCTTTTCACTTCCCTCCTAAGCCAGTTTAGATTCCATGGTCAATTACTATAATGGGTCCCTTACACATCTTGACTCTCTTGTCTTGCTCTCACTTTGCCACAATCACTTGGCAAAACATAATCTATGGTACCTACAATTCCTAAACTGAAAACACACACACACACACACACACACGCACACACACACGCACACACACACAGTCATGCTGATTATTTGCACTTTAATTCAAGAGCAATAACTTCAAAGAGGCTCTAGGCCGCCCAGCAAACATTGTATAGTGCTGTCCAATACTCTTCCATTCTCATAGACAACTATCAACTTTCTGTTCTGTTTTTAAACTATTCACACCTCCCTACCCCATTCTGATAATCCTACAACCATTCCGAGAATATAGCATAATCAACAGAGAATATTCTAAACTCCCACCATCATGGCTACCAAATTACCAGTGAAGGAGAACAGAATATGCCATTCCAAAATGCATCACTCTGGCATGTGGATTATTGTGAGCTGAAGGCAATCAAGACCCAGCACTATCAGAAAAGGCTTTTACCACTCCCTTAACTGCCTACCAGAATTTAGATAGAAGCCTGTACTAGAAAGAGAGATATTGCAGTGATAACTTTTTTCTGAAAGACCTATCTGAATGGCAGGACAAATGTCTAATTATCAAACATCAGCTTTTTCGATCCTCCTGTGAATTACTCTCACCCTGTTAATAGTGGGGGGAGCTCCTCGTTCCCACCTGTTGCTGGTGGGAAGGGGCTTCTTCTGGATTTTGAAGAAAAAAACTTTTCTGAGACTAACACAGGAGAATGAGTGATTTTTATTAGCATGGAAACAAATCCCTGAGTTTCCAAGGTCCCCCTTCCCTTCGTCCCCCCAGGAGAAAGTGTAGCTGGGGCTTCGGCAGGACTAGACTCAGAGTCAATGTCCAGAGCTTCCTCTTCATGCCCACACAGTCCAAGGCAGCAGCAGGCCAGCTTCAGTCCCTCAGTCCATTGTGTGTCGGGTCCACATGGCCACAGGCCACATGGGCAAATGCAAGAAAGCCAAGAGCCAAGAGCCACAAGAGAGCAAAATCTTTGTTCAGGGGATTATATAGACCCAAACTTTAATGGGCTTGGATTGGCTCCACCCATTCTGGCCAATCTATGGTGTCCCAGGCTCGATTGACAGACAAGTGCCTTCTCTACTCACCCAAGCTTCACTGTGGATGTACTATCTCCCCTTTTTTGACCCCTCACACGAGTGTTTTGCAGGAAATGGACAGATGGTTCTCTGTGGAGTGCAAAGTTGCAGCTTCCTGGTGAAGCTGCCCAAATAACATATCTATAACGTCTGCCTTCCCCCTCTGCTTCTTTCCCATCTATAATAATAAAAGTGTAATATGCTAATTAGACCAAACAGCTGAATGATCTTCCGGACATCATTCTGGACGTCCTTCCAGATGAAGCAGTGGTGGTGGCAGTTAGGGGTGGTCAGGCAGGCAGGCCGAGGTGGTTAGGGGCGATCAGGCAAGTACGCAGGCTAGTGGTTAGAAGTCAGCAGTCCAGGATTGTGAGAGGGATGTCCAACTGCCGAGGGGTTCTGGATTGTGAGAGGGTGCAGGCCGGACTGAGGGATCCCCCCCGCCAATCCGTACACGATTTTCATGCACCACGCCTTTAGTTATTAATTACTAGCTAATTACCACAGCATCACCCCCACACTTTTCAAACCACAAACCCTTATCTAATTTCTTAGCAAAGGAAGTCTTATAAGCCTCAATTGTTGGACTTGACCTTGAGTCTCATATCTCTGGGGCTTCTATTTGTAAAAAAATTAAATTTGTTTTTTATCTGTTAAACTGTCTTTTGTTGATTTAATTATTAGGCCAGCCAAAAAACTCAGAAGAGAAAAATGAAAAGTTTTGCTCCTACATAAACCTCTAAACCCTTCCCTTCTTTATCACGGATGAATTAGTGTTGTCTTTATGTAAGACCAGCTCCTCACTAGCCTCCTCACTAGCCAAGAACATTGTTCAGCAATGTCCATCTCCTCTTCACTGGATCATTTTCATCAGCATCCACATATCTTGTACTTTAATTTATCTTACAAAGTATCTATTTTCCATTTAACTACAGTTCCACGTCTGTGTTCCTATTTCACTGCCTTGAATTTTTGTGTCTCCTCGCTTCAACTTACACCAGGCAGGCTTTCATCCTCAAAGCTCCACAGAATTTGTGGTTTGGGATGTCACCAATATCTTCCATACTGATAAGTCCAAAGGTTATTTCCAAGTCTTTGTCTGACTAGACCTCATCAGCGTTTGACACAGATAACCAATCTACTCCCTAAAATATTTTCTTCATTTCCTATATAGAACAGACACTTTCATGTGTGTTTTTTTTTTTAATTTTTATTTCATGAACTACTTCTTCACAACCTCCTCTACTGTTTCCTCCTTATCTCCCCAATCGTTTTCTTTGTTGTACTTCAGGGCTTAGACTTTGAATTTCTTCTCTTTGAATCTTTAATGAATATAGAGAAAGTGGTTGGTTGGCTTTAGTCCTATGACTGTAAATGTTACAGATGGGAAGGAGAACTAGAACAGTGGGGGCTAGCTATAGTTATAAGTAATACTCATCATGCTCTGTTAAATGTGATTGTTTGGTTATGGTTAAAGTAAGCACATTCTGACCTGGCCCCGGGACTGGGAGTTAATCTTGAAATGAGGTCCAATCTCTTACCGGAGAACTGCCTATCATCATAGAAAGTTTAGCAACTTTGTTGCCGAAACAATGGAGTCCTGGAGATGCCCGCATTGCCTGTAATCTTTAACCTTTTAATCTCTGTCTTCTACCCAGTATAAGCAGCTCATTTACAGCAGATTTTGGCGGATGACCTGCTGCTCTCCCCTGTTGCTGGCAATATTGGAAAATAAAATGCTTATGTAAGATTCAACCCTGTCTCTACTTAATTGGCTCAAGTAGTGACAGGCAGCCTGGAACCATTTGTTGTCTGGTTTCATAAATACTGGTTTACAGTGAAGACTCCAAAAAGTATAGCTCCAAACCAGACGTCTCCTCTGAATTTCAGACTTGTATGGTTATCTGACTGATTAGCATAAGAACTAGAAAGTACAAAACCTATCTCCCACATACAACACCAAAACCTCAGTTCTTGATATTGCCTCCTCTGCCTGTTCCTCCTCAAGTTTTCTCCATGTAATTAAATCTTTTCTTTCAGATGCTCAGTCATAAAACTTCACTGCCTCCATTCTCTCACTTCATACATCTTATCTATTAGCAGAGCCTGCAGCTGTTATAAACACATATGAAAACTAAAAAGAAGAGGATTCACTCTTCCTGTTGAAAATAAAGGAGCTTCCCACCCCCTTCTTAGATCTTTAGTTTAGAAAAGCAGTAATTTTAAATACTTTCCATAAAATGTATATATACATTTAAAATTATTTAGTTCTATTTTTATTTTTATGATCCAGGAATTCCTTTCTTAAGGATTCAGGAACCATTTCTTTGAAATGTAAACATTCCTGTAGGAAAGTAGGAGCCTGACTGACTTCAGTGACACAGTTACAGGACTAAAGAGGTCCATTGGCCTGCACACATCAAAGCCCAATAAGACAGGAACAGGAGCTTGCAGCAAAGAAAGAAAGGGTTTATTTTTAGGAAGTGGCCCCTGCTCAGGTGGCTTAATGCTCAAAGACCTGGCTCCCTGATGGCTTCCAGGGATGGATTATATAGGGAGAAATCACTTATTATGGTGACTAAGGAAGTTAGTGTGGTGGTCAAGGTTGTGGTCTCTACTGGGGTCATCAGACTTGGGGCTTTGTTCCTAAGATTATTTGGAGCTGATCAGACCCTCATTGTCCTGAAGGCTTAATGACTAAGGGAGTGGATGTGCAAGGTAGAAGGAGGTGGGTGAGTCAGGATGCAGAAAGAGGCTAGTCTGAATCAAAAGGGAAAAAAAGAGAGAAAAGATCATATTAAAGAAATGAAGTTTCAAGATGGTGGCATAGGTAAACACCGGAAATTGCTGCCTCGCACAACTACTTCAAAAATACAACTAAAAGACAAAACGGACATCATCCAGAACCACAGGAAGGCTGGCTGAGTGGAAATTCTACAACTAGAAGGAAAGAGAAAAGCACACTGAGACTCAGAGGAGGTGTGGAAGTAAAGTGCAGAGGTACCGAGGCGCACATGGAAAGGGCTGGCTCAATCGGGAGGGAGTCTCAAGCTCTTGACTGCTCTGAACTCCAGTTCCGGGCATGTCTCTGGGGACCCAGACTCATACAGGAGAAACTGGACTGTCTGGCATCGGTCAGAACTCGAGGGG
>NW_006374611.1:1598131-1620677 GCF_000327345.1 Myotis davidii | reverse complement strand
TACCCCCACAAGTGAATCTGAAAATCAAGTGAATAAATAATCTGATGAACAGAATAAACTGGTGAATATAATAGAATCAGGGGCATAGAAAGGGAATGGACTGACTATTCTCAGGAGGGAAAGCAGTGTGGGGGCAGGAAAAGAAAGATATAAATTATGAAGAACAAATACATATCTACCCACAAGTGAATCTGAAAATCAAGTGAATAAATAATCTGATGAACAGAATAAACTGGTGAATATAATAGAATCAGGGGCATAGAAAGGGAATGGACTGACTATTCTCAGGAGGGAAAGCAGTGTGGGGGTGCAGGAAAAGACTGGACAAAAATCGTACACCTATGGATGAGGACAGTGGCGGGGGGGTAAGGGCAGAGGGTGGGGTGGGAACTGGGTGGAGGGGAGCTATGGGGGAAAAAAAGAAGAACTGTAATAATCTGAATAATAAAGATTTAATTAAAAAAAAGAAATGAAGTTTCTTTGCAGTTACAATTTGCTTCAAGTTGCAAAACTGATTCCTGTCATAAAGTCATAAGTATCTTGTTTCCCTTAGCATACCGCTGCTTAGTTGATACCAATGGTTGCCTCAGTTCCTGGGTAAATCTAGCATGAGGCAGATATGGCAAGTAGTGTGGTCAAGTCCTCTTGCTTGAAGACTGTTATTGTTTGTCTTGAGAACTGTGATTCTGGGTTGTATTGGCCTTTCCATATAACAGAGTAAGTTTTCTTTTTGTCTGCAGTCTCTGAGCAGATTACTTATCATTACTTATCATCAAAACTAATTTAATGTTTTTAATAATAAAACTGTTTTTTTTTCTCAAAACTACCTTTGTGGAGAGAATTTCTGGGTTAGGGGAAAATTTTGTTTTTAATTTTACTTTCCCCTAAGTTTATCTTCCATGCAAACCCAGAATCTACAATTTCTCGCAATCCTAACTTCTACCCTCTTGTCCAGGCCACTTGCTCATCCCATTAGAATTATTAATATAGTTACCTAATTAGCCTTCCCTTTTAGTCTTTGCCTCCTAAAATTTTATTGTAACATTATAACTAGATCCATCTTTTAAATCATAGAGATCACATTTTTCCCTTCTCCCACATCAATTTTTTATACAAAATTATTGTAATCTATAGAAAAATTTTTTAAAAATACAATGTGTATAAAATTAGCCTGTTAACTTTTGCAACATTATATTATTTCTTAGCATAGCATGCATATATATATATGTATATATATATATATAGAATATACATAGCTACATATACTCTATATTTTACATATATAGAAACAAATGTATTTCTGAACTACTTTAAAGTATAATTCAACCATCATCATTATTCATTCCTAAATATTTCAGCATGAATCAATTAAGAACAAGGACACTCTCCTATATAAACATAATACCATCATCACACGTTAACCTAAATTTAAAAGCCCAAATGAGAGGTAACAAGCTTTATTTGGGATTGAATAATTGCATTTCAATGATTACAGTTTCAGGCAGAAATTCAAATAGTCCCCTGATTAGAGGGTAAAGCAAGGGGCTTTTTTGAGAAAGGGAAAGGAATATTTTCATGAGAAGAATTTATATTGGTGCTCTAAAGTTGTTACTCTTTGACTATACATGATTTGTTACTGATTCTACTTTCAGAGTCAATACTCATTAGCCCTGTGGTCAGAACACCTACTGTTCTAGTTCTGGCAAAGTTCAAATGCCTGCCCAGGTCAAACAGTTCCTCTGGAGTGGCAGCCCCAAGTTCATTTTCAAAATGGCTCCTCTTATACAACTGGCACACAACCAAGTTGTATTAACATTGATATAATAGTCTATTTTCAAATTGTTCCAAAAGTTCTTTATATATTTTTAATCTAGGATGTAATAGAAGATAATACATTGCATTTGGATGCAGAGTGTCTTTGGTATAAAGAATGGGGCCCTTCATTTTATTTTAATATTCTAGTTTTTAAAATAAAATATTCCTTAATCTAGAATTGCCTGATTATTTCCTATGGTTAAATTTAGGCTGAACAATTTGGAAAGAATACTAAATAAGTAAGAAGTAAGTATTTATTTAGAATGACTAAAATAAAACCTAGTTGTGATATCCAAAAAATTGCATTTTTAATAAAAGTTATCAACATTTCAATTATTATTATGGCAGTTATTACTTAGTGTGGACTAATTCAATATTAGCAATTTCATTTACTTTTCCCAACAAAGTTATTACATGTATTATTGTATTATTCCCATTTTATAGATGAGATCATTGTGACCCAGAGAAGTTAACTAACTTACATAAGGTCTTACATTTAGAAATTGATGAAACTAGAAATAGAATACAATTCTTTAGACTGTAATGTCAAGTTTTAAACACTGCTACCTTAATCCTTCTGAAACACCAATTTTTCAAGCTCTACTGTATTTTCAATCTTCTCCTTAAACACTCCTTTTATCTCTCTATTTGGGCTCAAACACATCTATCAACACTAAAATATATGGGTAGCCTTCCAGAGTGGAGACTTCTGATTTTCCCCAAGTTGTGATATTTAAGATCATTTTCCTAGTTCCCTTTTGCCAGATTTAAATTGTTGGTCCCCTGTATTCTGTAGCTTTGAAGCTCTCTCTTACCTCTGACTTGCCTATAGTCTTTTCTTCATAGTCATTGAGTATTGTGGCCCTAACTCACAATGGTTTTAGGCTTCAAAATGCCATAATTATAAAAATATGTAGCTTAGTATGCCCTACATTACATTTATCCAGTACTTAGTCTAGCAAATAAGTTATATAACTGTCATAGATGATGTCTTATCCTTAACAACCTTATGAAGTAAGTATAATTATTATTAAAATTTTGTAAATGAAAGAACTAAAACAATAATAACAAATTTGGTCATAATTATAGAAATGATGAAGCAAGGATATGACCCAGGTGGGGTCTTGCTTCATTGCTTACACTCTACTCCTCTAGGAGGACAATGGAAAAGAGTAACAATCTTTGCGAGATAGTGAGACCATTAGGCAGAGTTTTCTTCCACAGGAGAATGTGGTTGATTCTGTCTGTCTTGAGGAAAGTGTTCAACACCCTGGGAGGATAACCAGAATCTTCTGACAAAAACAAGTTATGTAACTTTATGACAGTTAATGAGACCTTGAGGGCAACTAGGGGAAAGTATATGTATGATAAAAGAAATAGATGATAATTTTAAAAGAGTGACTGCCACTTCAAACTGTCCTTAGCTTGCTAGCCTTGCTGCTAGTGAGCCTTCACATAACAGTGGTAAATCAATTTTGATTAACAATAATCTCCATGTTTCTTCTCTTCACTCAAAAAGAGGATGAATTTCTTTCTTCACTCAGTCTAAGTGCTATCTCATTGCCTGTCTCAGAATAACTGAAAATGGAAATGTCCATTTCTTTTAGAAAAAAGTAAAATGTAAACCTGCTTAACATACTCTCAAAATGAGATAATGTGACCCTCATAGCTCAATAAAAATCAATTACAATATTCCATAGTACAATTCCAAAATCTGAGTTATTCAATCATAATTTACGCAGTTAAAACACTAAAAAAAGAAAGTATACATCACTAATAAAAAAAATAAAACAAAACAAAAAACAAAACTCTATCAGTCCAGCGCAGATAACAATAATCCCAGTCCAATTCAGCTTTTTGTCACATCCTTTCCATCAGTTGATATGGAAAGAATATTAAGCCATGATGTGCCTTTCCCTACTCAGTTTTGCAACTTTCTGAAAGCAAATGCCTTGAAAAATAAAAGGGGTTATACTTTGAACTGGCTTGTCTTTTCTCCTTAAAATTTGTATCCTAAATGTTTACCTAGATAATCACTGATATCAGAATTTTAGAAGCAGCAACTACTTGAGAATTAGTCATACCATTTTTCATGTATAAAAATGTCTTTCTACATCCTATATAATAAAGAAGTAATATGCAAATTGACTGTCACTCCCTTGCATGTGGTCACAAGATGGCAAGCAGAGGAGGGCAGTTGGGGGGGACTAGGCCAGCAGGGGAGGGTAGTTGTGGGCAGCCAGACCTGCAGGGGAGGGCAGTGGGGGGTGACCAGGCCGGCAGGGGAGGGCAGTTGGGTGCAATCGGGCTGGTATGGGAGGGCAGTTAGGGGTGATTTGGCCAGCAGGGGAGGGCAGTTGGTGGTGACCAGGATGTCAGGGGAGGACAGTTAGGGGTGATCGGGCCAGCAGGGGAGGGCAGTTGGGGCCAATTGGGCCAGCAGGGGAGCAGTTAGGTGTCAATCAGGCTGGCAGGGGAGTGGTTAGGGGGTGATCAGGCTGGCAGGCAGACACAGTTAGGGGCAATCAGGCAGGCAGGCAGGCGAGCGGTTAGGAGCCAGCAGTCCTGGATTGTGAGAGGGATGTCCCACAGTGGTCGGGCCTAAACCGGCAGCCGGACATCCCTTAAAGATCAAAGGAATTTACAGGAACAGAAGTCAGGCTGTAGCTTCCCAGCTCCTGCTCTAGACTGATGTGTGCATTCCTTTGATTGATAAGCCATTTTCTACATATTTATTGAGAAAATGTTTTATGCTAGTAATTATTCCAGACATTGAAGTTAAAAAACAAAGAGAGTAAACAACTTTTTTCAGTAAATTTCAGAGTTGGTGACAATAAATTTGTAACTTAGTATGAAATAATTAATACTAATAAATTAACAATTGAATATATAGTGTTTTGGGTGAGGATATGCATCAGGAAGCAATATACAGTAGAATAAGTTTATAGGATTTGTTGAAGTCAAGGAAGGGCTGGCTAATTAAAAACAACAACAAAACAGCACCAAAAACGTCTCTCTGGTGAGGTAACTTTTGAGCATAGAACTGAATCATCGGAGGATAAAGGCACCATGTTGACATTTGGAAATTTAGAGAGAAGTCCTGTGTGGCTCCTCCATTTGTCTTTTCCCCAACCTCTTTCACATTAATTAGCTCTTTTAATCTCTTATTTAAATGTGTCCTGTGCCCTGATATCTGTGCATTGTTTTCATTTGATTTAATGTCTATTACCTATTTCAACTGCCCTCGAACACCTTGGTAAGGTGCGGGGTCACTTGCCTGATGCAGAAGCCTATTGGAATATTTTATTCCTCATATTTATGAGCCAAAGTGGCAGCATTGCATTTTTGTTTCTGAGCCAGAGAAAACTTTGACACAACAAAACCTCTACCCAGATGGAACTCCCATCTTATTTTCTTATTAAACAGAACATAATCACTAAATGTATTTTAAAAGCCCATATGTAAGGTTCACTAAATTCCTAACCAATCAAGACAGCATTTATACACAGTACTTTAAAAAATAAAATGCTCTGAAGTAATTTTATAATTTCACTATATACGCTTAAATTTTGTATTCTCACAAATTATATGATTGACAAACTCTATAAGAAGAAGGAATTCCTACACTTTGTTAATCCATTTATTAAAAATATTTTTTGGTACTTTCTATATGCCAGGCATGAAGCTAGTTGGTAAGTGCATCCAGCATGGCCAGTGGTGAACCTGAGGAGGGGTGGTGAAGGATTAAAGAAAACACACAAGAGAATATAGTTGGGACCAGGTGAATAGCTGTGCCTGGACACAGTGACACAGTGACACAGCCTGTAAGTCGAGTCTTTATTTTATAGTCAGATCACACAAAGCAAAACAAGGGCAAGATGTTTACAATGTTCTTGAGAATTTCAAATCTGCTTCTTTCCTGTTGTTGCCATTCTCTGAACTCTATCAAGCTTTGTTTAGGCAGCACTTGCTGTACCCCCTGCAGCCCACATCCCTTAGCTACCTAGGACTGCAGGGTTGGACTATAAGATCTAGCTTACAACTATAGCCTTTTGGCTATAATTGTGCTGGGAGGGTTTTGCCTACCAAGCTAGGACTTGTATGTGGCTTTGCCACAAGTCATTTCAAGGCTTGATTCTGTCTGAATGCTGTAGTCGCTCTCCACAGTACTGTATATAATAGTGAGAAAAATGGTCATAGATCTTGCTTGAATGTTCTGGGAAGATGTAACTCCTGTGTCCCACTTCTAATCCTCCTATCTTTTATTCATACTGTTGCTGTGGCACAGCTTTGAACAGGTGTGAACAGTGCCTCATCTTGGATCACCAGCCCAGACCTCCACCTCCCATCCCCAAATTCCCTCCCCAGGGAATAAGACCCCATGGGGAGTTACTCAGTATTTCTTTATTTGTACACCAGAAAACAGACAAACACCATAGGCTACTCTAGAACAATGAGAATAGAGCCAAAGAATAAATGTGTTTCTCTTTAATTTTCAGGACAGACAGTTGTGAGATGCACTTTGTAAGTGACCTTCCTTTTTCCCTCAGTGTGGTCTCTCAGTTTAGAATTTACATGTAAAGAATTTATACACCCCTAATAAGTATCCTATATAATAAAAGCTTACGTGGCATCGTGTGACATCGTCACAAGATGGCCACCACAAGATGGCTGGCAAGGGAGGACAGTTGGGGGCAACCAGGCCAGCAGGGGAGGGCAGTTGTGGACAATCAGGCTGGAAGGGGGGGCAGTTGGGGGTGATTGGGCCAGGAGGGTAGGGCAGTTGAGGGTGATAGGATTCCTCATGTGACGCCCTTGTGTGATGTCATCACAAGATGGCCTGCAGGGGAGGGCAGTTGGGGGCGACCAGGCCAACAGGGGAGGGCAGTTGGGGGCGACCAGGCTGGCAGGGGCGCAGTTAGGTGTCAATCAGTCTGGCAGGGGAGTGGTTAGGGGAGATCAGGCTGGCAGGCAGAAGCAGTTAGGGGCAATCAGGGAGGCAGGCAGGTGAGCGGTTGGGAGCCAGCAGTCCTGGATTGTGAGGGGGATGTCCGACTGCCAGTTTAGGCCACATTGGAGAGGGAACAGGCCAGGCTGAGGGACACCCCCCACCTCAGGATTTTTGTGCATTGGGCCTCTAGTCTATAATAATAAAAGCATAATATGCTAATTAGACCAGACGTCCTTCTGGATGTCCTTCTGGACGACCTTCCGGATGAAGCTGGGGCTGCGAGGGAGGAGTGGGTCCCGGGTGCTTGCCAGCAGCCAGAGGAAACCCAGGTCCTGGGTGCCAGAGGAAAGCCGGTGCTGGCAGCTGGGGGAAGAAAGGCCTACTCTTGCACAAATTTCATGTATTGGGGCCTCTAGTACAATTATAAAAGAAAAAGTCTAAAAGCTATGTGACCTATTGCTAAAGTAGTTCACCAAGTGTAAAGGGTCCTGGAGGGGTGGGGGTGGTGGTCTCACAGGAAATGATACTTAGAGGGGGATGTCCAGGCAGAGGGAACAGTACATACAGAGACCCTCAGGAGAAGGGCAGGATGACAGTTTTGGAAGAATAAGAAGCAGCTAAAGTGGCTGACATGTAGGAAGCCAGTGATTAGAGGGAGGACCAGGCCTTGCAGGCAGTATGGGTCAGTTAGGGCAGCGGTTCTCAACCTGTGGGTCGCGACCCCTTTGGGGGTGGAACAACCCTTTCACAGGGGTCACCTAAGACCATCAGAAAACACATATATAATTACATACTGTTTTTGTGATTAATCACTATGCTTTAATTATGTTCAATTTTTGAAATTGGGGGTCACCACAACATGAGGAACTGAATTAAAGAGTCGTGGCATTAGGAAGGTTGATAACCACTGAGTTAGGGATTTTGACTATTCTTTTAAGAGCCATAGAGATCTACTTAAGAATTTTAAACAAAACAACTTTGAGGGTTTTTTTTTGTTTGTTTGTTTAAGATCACTCTGGACACCTAAGAAAATAACCACAAGATAACAGAAACCAGTTTTAAGGCAAAATCACCAAATTTATGCCCAAATTCTAGAAATGAACGTAAAGTTCTTATTTACTAACTCTCAGATTCTATTTTCCTATCTGTGAAATGAGGAGCTCTAAACATTTCCAATTGTGTCAGATGTTTCCATTTTTTTTCTACCTCAGCTCATAATATTATGATTCAAAATAATGATTTCCTCATTACAAAATTAAAAATTAAGTTTTAGTTCCTGCCTTTCACAGCTCTTGAAAACTTCAAACATTAATTAAGGTAGAGATTTATTTATTTATTTATTTATTTATTTATTTATTTTTAGCCTAGATGCTTTAAAGGATTCATGTAAAGTCTTTAGCCTGATAAATGTTCAACAAATAGCAACAAATAAATAATACTAATTAAAAAACATATTCTAGTAGATTTTAAACAGGTTGAAGATAGGAGCTTTACTTGATTTACTTTTATCTTCATCATCTAACATAATTCTTTATACTTATAGGCATATTGAATGAGTGAGTAAATAAATGAATGAATTCCTGCCCATTTGAGTGAGGACAACCTATTTGGACCTTAGTCAAGTTGACAAGAATTTGCTTATTCATTATTCAATCACTGTCATGCATGGGAGAGAAGCCACATGGCTCAGTCAGCCCTCACCTGAGGCTCTACTTTTTTGTGTCTTTTCTTTCCCCAGATGCATGTGCTAAAATGCCCTGCCTCCTCCAAGTTCAGCATAATCAGGACTCTCACCTCAAATGCGAGTACAAACTATGGGGGCTTTGCCATCTTATGAATTAATATGTCCATAGTTTGAACCTCTGTGTGTGTGTTTTAAACAGATTAGTATGCCAGATTAAATATAGACCAATGACATTATCTTTGATTCCATATAAAAAATAATCTTTTCTCTATGAGATGCTTTTCAAAAAATAAACAAATATTTTTAAAGTTGTATATAATTGGATGTGTGTTTTATACTTGCATAATATTAACACTAATTCAAAATTAGAATTCAAAATAGTATTTACTTTGTTATCAAATTGCCAAGTGCAATCTACTCTCTTGAACGTGTTTCCCAGATCTCTATCTAGTTGTACACTCTAGTCCAAGATGCATGGTTTTCCACCAGATATTTCTGCTTGATTAAGTCAGCTCTTGGCCGTGACATTGCTCCTGGGAGAGGTGTATACTTCTGCACTCCACTGTCACAGGCTGAAAACAGCCCCAACATTTCTCCAGTACTTTATCATTCACAAAGCACTTGCTATTTGACCCTCACCATACCTCTGTAAGGCAACTTATTCCTGCTTAGATAAGGAAATTCAGGTGAAAAAAAAAGTTTAAATGAGTTCTTTGAGGTAACATAGATAATGTAGAGCTGAGGAGTAAACAAGGTCTTTGATTTGCAGATCTTTTGCCCTAAATCTCCCATATCTTGTTATTTATACCCAAATAAGATCCTAAATGATCAAATACACCTGGCAACCTTGTTCTACTCAATTTCTGTACCACTGGCACAAAAGTCTCCTACTTCAGGGTTAAAGCCCTGGTTTGAAAAATCTTATAATGAAGATGTATGAAAAACTTGTGAAACCTGGAAAAACCAAACACAAAACAAAAAGCGTTTGTCATAGACCTATGTGTAGAGACATAGGAATTCAGCATGTAGGTGAGCTCAGTCATTCAGTTACTATTTCCAACAAAGATTTCAGGTTCCACAGTGGAGGCTTGCTACAGAGAATAGTGCCTCGGATATTTCAAGAAATGGCGCCAGCCCTTCTCTCTCCCTCTTTTAAAATGTGGAGCGAGATCTATAGTAAACATAAACAAATACCATACTTACTAAGATTTCTGAGTCAGTTATGACAAAATCGGGAGCTCTATTAGGTGTGGACCTCAGCATTCCATGCCTTGTTTCTAATGACAGAGAAGTGCTGTCTGAGTCCTGGACCTCCGCATGACTGAACCATAGGTCTTCTGCCCTGGCTTCTGTACACAGTGTGTCAAACCCCTAGTAAGAGCCTGCTCCCCACATTCCCTAACCATTATATGATTCCTGTAATAAACAGATTAACCTTCCATTCCTTGATATCTAAGTCTGGCTGACTCAGAATTTTACCCTGTTCCATTGAAGTGGCCTCTACCACGTCTGTCTTTAAAGTAGGCTCCCCATAGAAAATTATAGGCATTATACTGAATTACATCTGAACCTACTGTGCCTGCAGAGCAATATATATATTAAACAATCATGTGTTGAACTGTTTGCCTACTTTCAAAGAACTAGTCTCTAGTTGGGTTAGCACCTTCCAACCCAGATGTATTAGTTCTGACTTCCTCCATTATCCCAACTTCCCCCCTCCCAAAATGATTTAGAAATTTCACAGTCTTCCTACACATGCACACAACATATTAGAAGAGGTGTTTTCTTTATTAAAAAAGAGTACATAAAACACATCAGTGGAGTTTATTAAATTGCAAATTTTTGGACATTTCTCCTAGATCCTGATTATAGAGGGCTGGGGTGTAGCCTGGTAGGCTGCATTTTAATAAGATGCCCAAATGATTTCAATGCAGATTTTCTGAGGAACACAGTTTGAGTAATACTAATATAGAGGTTATAAAGGTTATATACAGAATATTCTGATAAACTGATAAATGGCAGTCTGTTTGCAGAATATGTTGTTCTGTTAAGTGTAGCACCTTCTTTAGATTCAATAGGGGAAATAAAGAAAAACACACACTACAACATAATAGTACAAGATTTTTAAAAAATGTCCTCAATTTTCTTTGTATAGTTTTAGTCATAAATCACAACTAGAAAATCTATATTTTTTTAAATAAAAACATGAAATGGATATTTTTTGTGTTCCTAGCATATGTCAGACATGGTGGTAGATTCTGAAAAAACTAGAAAGATGATACATACTAAACATGTTTATTTTATCCAGATGCTTAAAGTAATAAAATGCAAAATTCTGGTCAAAATATAAAGAAACACACATAAAAAACCAAAAATATTCACTCCAGCCTGATTTTAAGACTGTAAATATAATTAATAAAAGTTTTCATTTAAGAGTACATGCTGTTTAAAAATAATGTTTAATTAAAATTAGTAAGTAAGAGAATTGCTATTTACATTATCTTTCAGAGATATCTACTTTTCTAAAATAAGAATTTTATTTAACATATGGGAATAGAAAAATTTGAATATAGTTTAATCTTTACACATTATTAGAAATTATACATTAAAGTTTTTAACAATTTGGCTGACATCTATATTTAATCTCCTTCCTTAGTCACTGTGAGTTATTTTAGTTTATTGACCTTTCTCTCAAAAATGAAATGCTTATTATTAAATTTCTACTTTTCTCACTTTCATTCTGTAGAATATTTTCCAAGTGACAGAAGTTTGACTACTTACATCTCAGTGTTATACAATTAGCCTCAGTGAGTGCATGCCTTCCATGAGCACTCCCAAATTTTGCAACAAACATTATGAGAAAAGGAATCCTGTAGTAAATATGACAGTGATTATGCAAATCAATAATGTGCAATAACTGCAATCACTTGTCATTCACAAAATGTAAAAGTGATTTTTAGAGTAACAGAAGTTTTAAAGAGATGACAGCCAGCATAAGACAACTTCACGTTGTCTGGTTAATTTGAGATTATCTAGAAAAGCAATTTTGATAATACAGGTAAATACTAATGGACATTTGCAGTCACATACCAAATCTATAAAACTGCACGCAAACTCTGGTTGCAGAATAGTTTAAGGCCCACAGCCAGAAAGGGGATATTACAGGTGTGTGTGAAAGATGGATTGACATTGCACAGTTACACTATTCAAAGCCTCTATTTTATAGATAAGCATTACCCATTTTTAGGCCACATCACAGGAGTTGAATTACTTAGCTGGTTAATTTGCACAGGAACAAAGTTTAATGATGGTGTGAGTTGAATTGTGTCCCCCAAAAAGATATATTGGCATCCTAACCCCTAGAACCTGTGAAGGTGACCTTATAAGGAAACAGGGCCTTTGCAGATATAGGCAAGTTAAAATGAGGTCACAGAGGATTGGAGTGGGCTCCAAATCCAGTGACACGTGTCCTTTTAAGAAGGCTGTGTGAAGACTCAGACACACAGAACGGAAAGATGGACCTGAGAGGCAGATAGGAGTGGTGTAATTACAAGCCACGGGAATGCCAAGGGTTGTTAGCAATCACCAGAAGCTGGTATGATGCAAGCAAGGATCCCTGCCTGGAGCCTGCCTAGGAAGTGGGCCCCACCCAAGCCCTTAATTTCAGATTCCCAGCCTCCTGAATTATAAGAGAATACATTTCTGTTGTTTTAAGCCATAGATTTTTTTTGTAATTATGAAAAAATCATTTTTTTATTGCCTAAAGTTTTACATATGTCTCCTTTTTCCCCAGGTGACCCACCCCAGCCATTCCTACCCTGAGCAAGCCCCCACCGCCCCAGTGTCCGTGTCCATTGGTTATGCTAATATGCATGCATACAAGTCCTTTAGTTGCTTTCTAACCCCCCCTTCCTACCATTTGTCTCTAGATCAATCTATTCTTATTCATTAAATTATATTGATCATTATATCCCACATATGAGTGAGATCATGTGATATTTATCTTTCTCCGACTGGCTTATTTCATTTAGCATAATGCTCTCTAGTTCCATCCACATTGTTGCAAATGGTAAAAATTCCTTCTTTTTTACAGTGGCATAGTATTTCATTGCGTAGATGTAACACAGTTTTTTAATCCACTCATATGTCTCTAGGCCTTCTCTACGTCCTCTTTCAAAAAGTGTCTAGTTGGATCCTTTGATCATTTTTTTGATTGGATCATTTATCTTCCTTTTGTTAAGTTGTAAGAGTGTAAATTTTGGAGATTAGACCCTTATCTGAAATATCATTGGCAAATATACTCTCCCATGCAGTGGGCTTTCTTGTTGTTTTGTTGATGGTTTCCTTTGCTGTGCAGAAGCTTTTTATTTTGATGTAGTCCCATTTGTTTATTTTCTCCTTAGTCTCCATTTGCCTTAAGATCTTTGTCTGTAAAGATATTGCTATGACATATGTCTGTTATGTTGCTGCCTGTGGAGTTTTGTAGGATTTTTATAGTTTCCTGTTTTACATTCAAGTGCTTTAGTTTGTTTTTGTGTATGGTGTAAGTTGGTGATCTAGTTTCATTTTTTTTTTTTTGCATGCATCTGTCCAAATTTCCCAGCATCACTTATTAAAGATACTCTTTTGACTCCATTGTATGCTCTTGCTTCCTTTGCCAATATTAATTGAGCATAATTAAGCTATATATTTTTGATCATTTGTTACAGAAACCTAGGAAATGAATACTGGTGATTCTTCTCCCATGTTATAAATTGTTATATATTCAACTGACAGTATCATAACCACATTGAAATGCAAAAACTGTAGTCAACCAGACATATTCACTGTCCGAACAACTTGATTCAACATGTTAGGCTCAAAGCAATTAAATCCAAATTCATGTCTCAACAGTATGATATCTTAGAACTTTAATTTAATAATGACTATTCCATAGGACAAATGTTAAATATTTGGACTAATTTTCCATAAAATTATAACCTTATTATAACTCAAAAACTCTCTGTGGCTTCCCTGACTATAAAGAACTAAATCTTTAATTTTTAATGTATCTTTAATTCTGAAAAGTCTCTACTATACTATGTACTAGTAATTAATTAGTATTCTACCAATGGAATTTTATTAAATGTATAAAATAAATTAGTTAGTTATCATAATCATTACTCACATGTTAAAGACAGGATATTGTAACTAAGAAATGATCAAAATTCATAATAAATTTTTCTATTTCAGATAATTCTAAATTTTTTAAGGGTCAAAGCATGATCAATCATTTATTCTATAATTATTTTAGATTCATGAACTTTAGAGGAAGGAGAATAATATTTAAATTTTATTTTACTTAATAAATTAAAAAGTAAAACTCAATTTAAATATTCATTAAAGATGCCTCCAAACATATTTTCAGTACCCAGACCATTAAATAAAAACAAGGAAAATCTCTCCATAAATTCTTGAGGCTTAATAATCATTAAAGTAATTCTATAGTAAAAATTTACTTCTTTTTTATTAAAAGTTAAAACTTAAGGTCATTATCTGAACAGAATATTATAACTCTCTTTACAAGGAAAGAAATGGGCCTACTGAGGAATGACAAGGGTAACTTACAAAGTCAAGGTCATTAAAATTGCCAAAGAGCTAAATAATTCTTTCAAAGTATTCATGAGAGACATTAATGATGCAAAATAATCATATAAGGAATCAATTATTTTAAAAGTAACTGAGGGTTAAAACCAGCTCGAAGTTAAAAGAGAAATATGAGATATATACAGGGATGGGAAAAAGTAGGTTACAGTTGTATGAAAATAATATAATAATTAATAAATAATAAAATAAGAATAAACTGTATTTTGCATGGTCACAACTGTAAACCAACTTTTGCCCACTCCTCATACATATACTCAGGATTTGGGAGGATTTTATCTAGGGAAAATACAACAATGAAAAGGAAAAGTGACTTACCTCATAACATTATTTTTAGGAAGAAAAATCATTACATTGTGACAAAAAAAATGCATACACAATCTCTTTGAAAAAATAAGAGAAAATGGGTAATCATGAAATAAAAATAAATCATGAAATAATAATAAAAATAAAGTAACATAATAGGATCATTACCATGAATAAATTTAGATGAAGTTCCAAAAATATTCAGAGAAGAAGCATGAAACTTTAAAAGGTTAAATTTGATGCATGAGGATAATTATGGAAACACAGGACTAATGATCGATGTCAATAGAAAGCCACCCTGAAATTAGTCACACCACATTAATTGGTCTTTTCTTTGTTAGGATTTGGGAGACAGTGTGGACATTGTACATCTGGAATTTGGCAAGGTGTTTATCAAATACTTATGAACAAGCGGAGACTCCTGACTTGAATGCTAATATAATTATGTGAGTTAGTTGTTACCCAACTGGGGCATAAGGTTTCTGATAAAAATAGATAACTTATACATTGTCACTTTAGCTTATTTGCTTTAATATTTTTCCCAAGGTTTGGATGTTTATATAATATAAATAATTATTAAAAATTAATATTACCTGAGAATAGAAGTATCAAAAAATATCTAAGGGGATCAAGTGTGGAATCAAAGAATATCTCTTAGCTTTGTGTCTTAAAAGCCAATGGCCATAGTCATTTTAGGTAAGAGATTTACATGAGCCATTTAAATTGGTAGATTTATCTGAGTCACCAAGCAGCTAACAGACCTTTAGACTGTATGAATAGAAGACTACATCGACACTACGCTGAAGATACAACTTTTATATTTTAGTACCTCATAGACAGCCTCAGTGTTTCCCTTTACTTTGCTTTAGAAAACTTTCCATTGTAAATTCTTTCTCTGCTTCTTTAAGATGTAAAACTTCTCATAGCTTATTGCCAGTTTTACAACCCAGGAATGTCTTTCTCAAGAACCGGAGAGCCATCATTTAAAATGTAATTATCCAGAAAGATAATGCCTCTATCTTCCCACTTCTGTGGGAGAATATGAGCCCAACTTCAATAAGCACCAATTAGCAAACACAGATGGCCAAACCACATTGACCCACCTCCCCCATAATGTCCTCCAATACTTTCCCACTAGCTCACTCTGGTTCTTAAAAACTCCTGTGCCTTTTGTTTCAGTGGAGGAAAGTTCAGTATCTTTCTCCTATTGCAATAGAATGAAGCAAGTCTTCCTTGGCCGTTGAATTTGTGTGGTGCAGGTTTTCTTTGGCAAAAGTTCTAGAAACCACATATCAAAAACTCTACAAATGAATTTACACACATTTAGAAAACAGCCAGAAATGTAAGGAGAAGCTAAAACTAAAATAACATTGAAAGGAATGAGTGTTTGTCCCTACTTCTTACCAGCTTTTTAGTGTTAGTGTCACATGAGGAAGTCCAATCTTATCAGATCATGTTTGACCTGTTCCTAAACAATTTTTCACCCTCCAGTCACTGAGGTCTAGAACTATCTGAAGCAGTCTCCAGATTATCCAGAATGATCCTTGGGAAACGATGTGCCCTAAAGCTGCAGCCTTCTTCCCTAATCCATTGATGTCTTCTCTAAACCAGGGGCATTTTCCTTGCTTTTTTCATTCTGCACTTCACTTGGGAAAGATACCCTGCCTTCCCACTGTGTCCTGCCATACTCCTCCCATAGGGAAAGTGACAGCCAATCTCTCCCTAAGAAACTACTTACCACTGACTGATCATTTAGAAGCAAAATATTGTAAGCATGCCTGACACTCAATATTACCTGGGACATAATTTTTTACTGTTGATTCTCATTCCTCAGTGTCTGAGACTGATAGTTTTGCTGCCTATTCATCAAAATTAAGATCTATCTTTTTGGGGCTAGGCTACATATTCCAAACTCTCTTGCAGTTTGGTGTGGTCTTGTGTCTAGTTCCTGCCAATGGAATGCGAATGAAATAATGTGTATGCCATGAATTTTAAGATGTGAGAGATAGTTGTATATTAAGAGTTTGTAGGTTATAGGTGAAGAAGATAAATTTTCTTCTAGTTAATATGCCCTTTGCAGTTATATGTGACCGTGCAATATATTCTCATGAATGGAAAGTAAATTAATGTATATTATTTCAATGCCAAAGCTTTTAAGACACTCAAGTGTCCCTTTGATGCTCTTCTACCCTTTTCATTGCCTTAGATAGAAAATGCAGACTAGATTGAAAGCCCTTATGAAGACAGACAAGACTCCTTCAGCCTGGGTTCCTGAAAAACTGTGTGAAGGAGAGATGATTCACCAATCTGCTCTCCTGCTCAGGAGTATCAGGAGAGAAAAGAACACCACTTTACCTACACCTTTATATGTCTGGGAATCTCTGATAGCAGTTAGTGCTACCCCACTGTTTCTCAGATGGGGGCAGTTTTGCCCCTATCTCCAACCCCCAAGAGGATATTTCATGTCATCTGGAGACATTCTGGTTGTCACACGTGGAGCGGGTAAAGTGAGTACTACTGGCATCTAGTGGGTACATGTCAAGGATGCTAAATATTATACACACACAGGACAGCTTCCCCCCCAATAAAGAATCTTCCTGCCCAAAATGTTAATAGAGGTAAGGTCTTCCTAACTAATATAAATTGTTGCTTCGTGAGTGGAATTAATCTGTGTCCAGTCCAAATATGCTATAGTCATTTAAATAAATTACTCATTCCCTTTCCAAGCAGATGTCTCAATGTCTTGTTTACTCCTGAAGATTATTCAAACTGTGGCATATCTATAATACTTAAATGCCATAGTCTGATTTTGATTAGATATTGTTTGTTAAGGATGGCACAAATGGAATTCTATTTAAAAGGCAAGAAAATACAGTAGAATTATGGAAAAGGTGTTCAATACTCACTGACATTAGCATAAGAGTAAGAAAATTAATATTTTATTGTCCCCAGTTAAATTCCTGAAGCATTTAATCTAATATAACAGATTAAATATATCATCATGGTTTTCTAATACCAATTTGAAAGAATTTCTTTGAAAGGTAACAGCAGTTTTTTGAGAGTCTTAACAAGGATCATCAGTAAAATAATGTAAAGATATGGGGGAGAGTGAGAGAAAGGGTGAGGCGAATGGAGCTGAGTTTGATGTTTTTTCCAGCTTTACTGAGATACAATTGACACATAATATTATATGTTTCAGGTGCATAATGTATGGATTTAATACATTTATGTTAAAGAATAATTACCACTATAGGTTAACTACCACCTTTATACTGTCACATAGTTTTCAAATTCTTTTTGTGGTGAGAACATTTAAATCTATTAGCAACTTCCAAGTATATAATACAGTGTCATTAGCTATAATCACTATGCTGCACATTAGATCCCCAAATTTGTTAATCTGATAACTAACTGAAAGTTTATACCATTTGCCCAATATCTCCCCATTTCTCTGACTCCTCAACTCCTGGTAACCACCACACTTACTTCTGTTTCTCTGAGATGATGTTTTTAGACTCCACATGTGAGTTAGATTATACAGTATGTCTTTGTCTGACTTATTTTGGCCATTCAACCAATCAAAGCATAATATGCTAATGATATGCTAAGGCCTCTCAACTGCTCGCTATGATGTGCATTGACCACCAGGGGGAAGACACTCTGACTGGTAGGTTAGAGATGCTGCTGGGGTCTGGCCAATTGGGACTGAGTGAGACCGGTTGGACATGCCTGGGAGCCCTCCCGTGGTCCCTGCCGGGCTGGCTAACCTCCTGCATCCCTCCCCGGTCCCAATCATGCACCGATGGGGTCTCTCAGCCTGGTCTGCGCCCTCTCGCCATCCGGAACCCCTCGGGAGATGTTGGAGAGCCAGTTTCAGCCTGATCCCGCAGGCCAGGCCGAGGGATCCCACTGGTGCACAGATTCATGCACCGGGCGTCTAGTAATAAAACTAAGAGGCAAACAGTATTTTGGAGAATAAGAAATAGATTTGATTAAGTACTGGAGATATTCACATAAATACAAACTCTTCATAGTTATAATAATTGTAATAATATATTATAATATGTAGAATTTCAAAAATATTAATCACTTTAATATTTTAAAATATGATACATAGTAAATTATTTATCACCTTTTATCAAGCAACTTATGACTTTGTCACCATAGTGATAAATATTAAGCAATATGGAGGAAAAGCTGCAATATGACTAGATTATTATAAATATAAAAATTTATTATATGCTATTTTATTTTTCAGTATCAATTTATATCTACCTTGGATTAGTTCACTATAGTGTTCAGAGGAACAAAAAATGCTTGGAAGTAGCATAAACTCAATACATTTTGATAATTATAGGACAGTTTGCCTGAATGCTTATTTAAACATTCAGTTAAACATATCCTATGCACCATATAGACCCGGGACCCTAAACTCCAGTGAAGAGTGAGCCATCATTATATCATTGAGACATTCAATATTAAACGCTTTGAAAATTTTTTTTTGAAGGAGTCCCTTTTGTTTCTTTCATATTGTATGTATTCTATTATTCTCAACCAGTAAATGTTGAGCAGTCTTGGAATGAATGAACAGTTTAATTACATGTCTTTAAATTATAGCAAAAGTCTGCTACAAAAACTGAAACTATAGCTAGTAGAATACTTACCTCTCTCTCCCTATCTACCTACATATATATCAGCCTAACTATCTTGTAGAAGACATACATTGTTAGCCTTTCTCTTTATTTAGCTCTACAATTTTAGCAATAAACAATCATCCTAAGAAGATCCCTTCATAAGATAGAACAGTATATTTTTAAGATTTTCTTCTTCAAATATTTATATGAAAATGTTTAATAGTAAAGTAAAAGCACTTAACAAAGGCTTATCTAAAATAATCTATCATTGAAAAATGTTTATTAATCATGAACAAAAATAAAAAAAATCATTCTCAAAACTGAAAATTAAGAAAATATTACTGGCCTAGCTGGTTGGGCTCAATGAATAGAGTGTGGCTCAGTGGATAGTGTCTGCCTGCAGACTGAAGGGTCCTGGGTTCGATTCTGATCAAGGGCATGTACCTTGGTTGCAGGCTCCTGCCTAACCTGGGCCCTGGTCAGGGTTAGTGGAGAAGGCAACCAATCAATGTTTCTCTCACATCAATATTTATCTCTGTCTTTCCCTCTCTCCCAATCTTTCTAAGAATCAATGGAAAAATATCCTCGGCGAGGATTAAAAAAAAAAAGAAAAGAAAATATTGCAAGATCAGCAGACTTGGGTGACCCTGAAATAGAAAAGTGAGTGAATAATACCTTGAAATGCTAGGAAAATTATTACCATAATTACCTTTTAGATTTAAAGTTAAAACTGGAATAACTCTATTAGGACCTAAGGCTATCAACCAGAATCATATGAATCTAGCTAATTCTTTTCACATAGCTCCGCACGTTTATTTTTTAAAATCTTAATTCTCTAAAAGTAAACCTTGCCTTCGAGCCCTTAGATTGCAAATTCAGCAGCTCAGTAGTAAAGGTTGATTTTCTTGCCAATTCTTGTTAAAGTGTTCTCTGGGCATCATTTCTGTTAGGGTAAGTTCAATGAACCAGTGTGTCTTTGAAACTTATGGTAAAATGAAACTGATTAAGTCAGTGAGCTTTAAAAATGTCCAGTACAGCTAGCTGGCTGATTAGTCATGTCTATTTTCTTTCTTTTTTTAATATTTATTTTTATTGATTTCAGAGAGGAAGGGAGATGGAGAGAGAGATAAAAACATCAATGATGAGAGAGAATCATTGATTGGCTGCCTCCTGCATGCCCCACAACCAGGGATCAAACTTGCAACCAGGAATATGACCTGACCAGGAATCGAACCATGACCTTCAGGTTCATAGGTCGATGCTCAACCACTGAACCATGCCAGCCAAGCTAGTCCTGTCTATTTTCTGTCAGTGTGTGCTAAACAGCTTTGTTTCTTTAAATATCTTGCTAAGTTTACTGAAGCATGAAGAGGAAAAATCTATATGTTTTACTGTGTTTAGTTAATGTCTGATTTAAAAACAAAATAACAAGATATATTTTATCTGTAATATTACCCATATAAATAATTGAACCATATTCTATATTATGTATATTGAATAAGTTATATATATATTGAATGAATATGCATACATATTATGACTATTTTCTAATAAAAGGTATTGATAATCTAGACACATAGTTAGACTCAAAGCAGTTCTGCAAGGAAACACTTTCTATTTTATCGAGTTGCTGTATTTTTGACCATGTTCAGATTCATATTATGGTCCATTCAATGGAAGGAGAGTCAAAGGAAGCCCTGTGTGAGTCAGAAACCGACAATAGGAAGGACAAAACTAGATTGCTTAATGATTATGTCCGCCACATTCAGAAACCATCAGCTTTGAGTATAGAAAGGGATGCTACCATATAGCTTAGGTACAGTCATGATTTCTATGGATCTTTTAATATCCTCAGTTTCCCTGAATTGATTGAAATTCTGGCTTAAAAAGGAGTTGATAAAAAAGTGTTCCAGATAATGATATATGACCAACTACAGAATGGAAGTTTCTTAATGAAAGAATAAAATGGAAAAGTGGAGTGGTGTTGTACATTGTTACAAAATTATGGCAGTTAAAGAAAGAGTGCAAACAGTATTGAGGTAAAAACAATACTACATAATGTATTAATTCTACACTTTTTCATAGTTTTATTGAAAATGTTAATGAATAAATTTTTAAACATAGTCGTCAATATTTATTAAAGCCACAAGTAAATGACATTGTGTTTTAATTTCCAAGTTTTATTTTTAGGAACCACTTTTGACTATACTTTCTTATATAGACATACAAATTATAGAATTTAATATTTCTGACCTGGCAACTACTTTTAGTCATAGTTTAAGCAGAATCAAATACATATACTTGATTATTATAAGCTTTCCAATTTTTCCTACACACTATGAAAATAAGCTATTAAGTTTAGTAGAAAATGAAATTTTGGATCTAAATGAGGATGTCCTAGGGCCGTGGTTGGCAAACTGCAGCTCATGAGCCATGTGCGGCTCTTCCACAAAATACCACGTGGGGGCAAGCGCGTACAGTGCAATTGAAACTTCGTGGCCCATGTGCAGAAGTCGATATTTTGTGGAAGAGCCACACTCAAGGGGCCAAAGAGCCGCATCTGGCTCATGAGCCGCAGTTTGCCGACCACTGTTAGGGTAAGTGAGTTAAAATATGTTTGTCTGTTCATCCACTTATAGTGTTAATTGGAACAATATGTATAGGGGAATCTAAAATTTTGAAATCTAAAATTTTGAAACCTTCAAATGAGAAACTAATATTCCAAAGCAAAAATAAATAAATAAATAAATAAATAAATAAATAAATAAATAATAAAATGGAATCATTTAGGATAGCAGTTCCCACGGGGATGTTGTTGCTTAGAGTACATTAAATAAGACAATAAAATTAAAGAAGCTGTTGTAAAGTTATCTGACAAGGGTAAATGTTTTTATCAGTGGTCAACAATGAACTTTTGTTACAGAATTTACCAGGTGACTGAAAAATACACAGGAGTACTGGAGGCACAGGAAAAACCCATTTATTTTCAGATGTTTCACATGTACTGGTACAGGACTCAGGAGAGGCTGTTTCTCTCCAAATCCTGAGCAAACCAATATGGAGGAAGCTTTCCCTTTATACCCTTTGGTTTCTTTGCCCTCCAAATATGGATCATACTTCCGGAGCTTTCGCGGGCTTTGCAAATAGCCCCATGTGCTGGGGGCAGTGAGATCACATTTCAAGGCCTGGCCTGGCGCCAGCACTGATAACTCCATCTGGGGGTTGTGTATTGTTCATGGTTTGTGGCCTCTCTAAAATGGGAGTAGTACTTTAGGTAAACAGGTCTTGCAGGACCAGATCATTAAAGAAGGGGCAGTGACTACTAGACTCTAGGCTAACAAGAATGTGCATTAGGTTATTGGCACAGATTCAGATGGCTAGCCCCCTGAAAATGTGTCATTTTCCCCATCACTTTGATGTGTTGGAATGAGCTGAGCAATCATGTATAAAACATTAGGATCAACAATAAAGTATACTAAATTTGGGTGTTCTTTCACTATTGTTGCGGCATTC
>NW_006374611.1:1564688-1598102 GCF_000327345.1 Myotis davidii | reverse complement strand
TCCTGAATATGCTGAACAAATCTATTAATCATTGTTGCTGAGATGGCCACGTGTAATCCTGAATGACTTCTTCCTCTAACTATTTCATGAAAATAGAATTATAGCCAATAAACAAACCATTTTTTTTAAATTTTCCTTTACTATACACTTAGTAGAGCTTTTACATTATTCTAACTAGATAACCAAAAAAAGTCAACTCAAACATGTTTACCAAGCATCTACTCTACTTGAGAAATTCTTAAATGGGATAAATAGGTATGAAAGTGCTTTGTAAAAGGCAAAGTTTTATTCCAAATGTTAGTCATGTTTTAGTGAAGCTTCAACATGCACCAGCTATTGAGTAGCTGGGCAGTGTGTTTGTATGCAGAGGAAAATGTGACATGGCCTGTACTGTCAAAGCCTTGAAAGAAAAAATCAAAGAGACACATGAGTAAATGAAGAATTGACAGACCTTGTGAAAAGTGTTGTGAGAGAAGTGTGCATAGGGTACCCTGAGGAGAGAGAGGGGTGTCCACATGGGGCCTGGAGCTGAGGGCTTTGGAGACGAGTGGGTGCTTTGGGAGTTACAGTCATAAATACAGTTAATTGGTAGGGGAAGTGTGTGTCAATGTCAAACCTTCTAACTTTAATGTTTTCTATGTGATAGTGATATTTACTTAACCACCAGTATTGGCCCCTGTTGCTCCAACTATGTTTCCATTTTATCTTTTTAAAAACAAAACAATTCATGGACTGGTTAAAGTGAGATGGCACTTGCAGCTGGGCTGTGTATGAATTGAGGAGTGAACAACTGTAGGAAACATCTGCGTTGCTTTATCTGAGGCCCCTCTAGGTTTTAGCTCCATTTAGCTTTGCCTACCACAGCCAGTAACCCACTCCATAACTCACCCTGTCCTACCACACATACCACTTAGTGGTTAAATTTCTCTTCAGAGGAAACCTTGTAACTAAGATCCTAACTTACTCCTAATGTTCCAGAAAAAAATATTAATAACATTTCACTTTATCCTCAAGAATATCCTGGTTTAGTAAAAAACATTATGTGGTCATCCTATGTGAAATTGAATTCCTGCCACTGGTGTAGTCTATAAGATTCTGGAAAAAAATGCACCATCACACTTTCCTGTTTTCGCTCTGTCATGCTCCTTAACTCCCAGGATCAATTTGTTGTTCTGAGGTTTGACACTGTTTTTTATTTTCTTCTAATTTAATGTCAATGACCCAATCTCCACAGTAGTCATAAATAATACGTAATATGTTAAGAGTATTTGGTTTTGCCTTTGGGTAAAAAGCCAGTCAATTGTTTTCAAGTAGTGAGGATGGATTTTACAATGATGATATAGCTTAATCCTCCAGTTACATAAAATGACATAACATTATCCTTTAGGTTGTTATATAGAATTTAGTTTATGCCAGAAAAAGGAAATAAAGAGTGCTATTGCAATGTCTTTTCCTTATATCACTCTCATAAACTACATTTTAGTGCCAGTTTTTATGCACACAACTGCAAAAGAGAAATAAGGTACTAGGAGATAAAATTGTAACTTATTAGGATAAGCAAAAAAAGAAAAATCTGCCTATATATTTTTTCATTAAAAATATGAATATATACATATTGCATAGTCAGCATATTTGTAAAAATATTTAAATTTATTTGTGTAACTACTGGTTCTTGGTATTTTTCATGCACTAGTCTACATAGTAGGTGGTACTATTATTTCCATTTTTAATATAAGGAGAGTAAAATAGAAAAAAAATGATTTGCACAAGATCACACGACTTGTAAGGTGTGGAGGAAGTTGTTTCAGTCATAGAAACTGATTTCTAAACTACCATGCAAGCATTGTAATTTTTTAAAGTAATACTTAGAAAACAATACACAAAGAAAAATTCACAGCTCAATGATTTTGTAAAACAGATTTAAAACACAACTAAACATGTTGTGTATCTAATACTCAAAATAAGAATTAATATTATTTGTACTTGAGAAATCCTGATTATACTCATTCCCAAGTTATATCTACCTCTCCTGTTCTCAAAACTGCCTGGTACTGGCACAAGAACAGACATATAGATCAATTGAATAGAATAGAGAATCCAGAAATTGATCCAAACCACTATGCTCAATTAATATTTGACAAAGGAGACAAGAGCATACAATGGGATCAAGACAGTCTCTTCAATAAATGGTGTTGGGAAAATCAGTGATTGGGGCCCATCAGGACCTGTCTCGCCCAGTCCCAATTGGGCTGATTAGGGCCGGGAGGCTGGCCGGCTCAGGGAAGGAACTGCAGGAGGTTGGCTAGCCGTGGGAAGTTGGCTGTGGGAGTGCACTGACTACCAGGGGGCCACTCCTTCATTGAGTGCCTGCCCCCTGGTGGTCAGTGTGCATTATAGTGACCGGTCGACCAGTCATTTGGTTGACCAGTTGTAACAGTTGCTTAGGCTTTTATATATATAGATAGTCTATGTTTTTCAAATCATTTTTTCCAGTTACTTTAAACTGTCAAATGTAAGTTTATTTTTTATTAAATTTATTTTTCATGAATTCATGGGGGCGAAATTGGCTAACAAAATTATACAGTTTCAGGTATACAATTCTACAATACATCATCTGCATATTGTATTGTGTCAAGTCTCTTTCCATTACCCTTTCTACCCCCTTTACCTACTTCTTCCTCTCCTAACCCCCTCTTCCCTCAGGCAATCACCCTACTGTTGTCTGTGTCCATTAGTCTATCTTTTTTTTTTTTTTTTAATTTGATTAATCCCTTCAACCTTCTCACCCAGCCTGCTCAACAACCTCCCTTCTGACATCTGTCAATCTGTTCTCTGGAGCCATTAGTTAGTCTCTCTAACCTGCTCTATCCTTTGGCTCCTGCTACTAAGGAACTTATGTTCTAGACTGGGGATCAAAGCCAACATATAGCTCAAATGAAGAACAACTAATTACTAAACTTTAGGGTACATTGTTTTTAACATATAAATTATGACACCTGGCCCAGCTTACATGCTCTGTGGTTGAGTGTCAACCTATGAACCAGGAGGCTATAGTTCGATTCTCGGTCAGGGCACATGCCTGGGTTTTGGGCTCGATCCCCAGTGGGAGACATGCAGGAGGAAGCTTATCAGTGATTCTCTCTCATCATTGATGTTTCTATCTTTCTCCCTTTCTGAAATCAATAAAAATATATTTAAACAATAAAAGATGCAGAGAAAATGGCACCCTTGTGTACTGTTGGTGAGAATGCAGATTGGTGCAGCCACTGTGAAAGCAATATGGAGTTACCTCAAAAAATGAAAAATGAAAATGCCTGCCCTGGCTGTTGTGCTCAATGGTTGGGCTTTGTCCTATGCAGCGGAAGGTTGTGAATTGATTCTGGGTCAGGGCACATGCCTGGGTTTCAGGATTAATCCCTGGTAGAGGGAGTGCAGGAGCAGCCAATTGATGTTTTGCTTTCACATCAGTTTCTCTCTCTCTCCCTCTCCCTTCCTCTCTCTCTAAAAAATAAAATCCCTTTCTCTCTTTCTAAAAAAATCAATTAAAATATTTCTTTTTAAAGAAACTTCCTTATGACTCAGCATTTCCACTTCTGGGAATATATCCAAAAAAACTGAAACTTTAATTTGGAAGGATATTTTCAGCCCTGTGTTCATTCAGTGTTACTTCCAATAGAAAGAAGCTAAATGTGTTACTTTTTGTTGCCGTTGTTTTTGTGTGTGTGTGTTTATTTATTTTTTTTGTTTTGCACATTATGTATTATCATAATGGTGTTGATTCATTGATATATATATATATATATATATATTTATTTTTATTTTTAAGATTTTCCTTATACTCACTTCTCTAACACATGTATAGCCTTCACCAATATCCCCAAACAAAGTGGCCAGTTTATTACAGTTGATGAACCTGCACTATAGTCACCCAAAATCCATAGTTCATATGGTTCATGCTTGGTGTTGTACATTCTGTGAGCTTGAACAATACATCTTCATTATAATGTCATACAGAGGATTTTCATTGTATTAAATGTCTCTGTTATCTACTTACTCATCCCTCCCACTCCTAGTCCTTGGTAAGCACAGATTTTTTTTACTGTCTTCATAGTTTTGCCTTTTCCTATTGTAAGTTATGTAGATTTTTCAGGTTGGCTTCTTCCATTTAATAATATGCATGTAAGGCCCTCCATGTCTTTTCAGTGTTTGACAGCTCATTTCTTCTGAGCACTGTTTAATATTATATTTTAGTAGAGGCCCAGTGCATGAAATTCATGCCTGAGGGGGCTGTCCTTCAGCCCAGCCTGTATTCTCTCCAATTTGGGACCCCTCAAGGGATGTTGGACATCCCTCTCACAATCCGGGACTGCTAGCTCCCAACCGCTCCCCTGCCTGCCTGTCTGCCTAATTGCCCCTAACTGCTTCTGCCCCTAACCACTCCCCTGCCAGCCTGATCAACACCTAACTGCTCCCCTGCCTGCCTGATTGCCCCTAACTTCCCTCACTTGCCAGCCTGGTTGCCCCTAACTGCCATTTCCTGCTGGCCTGGTTGCCCCCAACTGCCCTCCCCTGCAGGCCTGGTCACCCTAAACTGCCCTACCCTGATGGCCTAGGGTACCCCAACTGACCTCCCTTTCAGGCCTGGTCCCTCCCAACTGCCCTCCATTGCTGGCCTGATAGCCCACAACTTCTCTCCCCTGCTGGTTATCTCGTGGTGGCCATCTTGTGTCCACATGGGGGTGGCCATCTTGTGTATTGGAGTGATGGTCAATTTGCATATTACCTCTTTATAATATAGGATAGATGTACCACAGTTCACTTACCCTTTCACTTACTGAAGGACATCTGTATTGCTTCCAGTTTTGATAATTATAAATAAAGCTTCTATAAATATGTGTGTGCAGGTTATTTTGTGTGGACATAAATTTTCAACTTATTTGGGGGAATAGCAGAGTATGATTACTGGATTGTATAGTAAAGATATGCTTAGTTTTGTTAGAAATTGCCAAATTGTCTTCCAAAGTAACTATATCATTTTGCGTTCCCACCCACAATGATTAAGACTTCTTGTTGCTCTACATCACCAGAATATATTGTTGTCAGTGTTCCAGATTTTGGTCATTCTAATACGTTTGTAGTTGTATCTATCTCCCTTTTTTTATCTTTATTGTCCAGATTATTACAGATGTTCCTCTTTTTTCTCCCCATAGCTCCCCTCCACCTGGTTCCTACCCACTCCAGGCCTCCACTTTCCCTCCCCCACACACTGACCTCATCCATAGGTGCAAGCTTTTTGTCCAACTTTTCCCCACACCACCCACAACCCCTTCCCCCTGAGAATTGTCAGTCTGCTCCCTTTACATGCCCCTGATTCTATTACATTCACCTGTTCTGTTCATCAGGATTTTTATTCATTTGATTGTTAAATTCATTTGTTGGTAGATATATATTTGTTGTCACTTTGTTGTTCATAATTTTTTATCTTGACCTTTTTCTCCTTCTTCCTCTTCTTAAAGGATACCCTTCAGCATTTCGTATAATACAGGTTTGGTGGTGATGAACTCCTTTAGCTTTTCTTGTCTGGGAAGCTCTTTATCTGACCTTCAATTCTAAATGATAGCTTTGCTAGGTAGAGTAATCTTGGTTGTAGGTTCTTGCTATTCACCACTTTGTATATTTCTTGCCACTCCCTTCTGGTCTGATCACTAAATTTCTCAGAGGTTTCTAGAAGATACTTGAGTAATCTTATAACCATGGTTTTGAACTCTATTCAGTATTTTGCTTTCATCCATTTCTTTCATTTGTGACTTGTTTTTTTGTCTCCACACTTTGGCTGCTTCCCTGTGTTTGTTTTTATTTATTGGGTAGCTGCTAAGTCTCCTTGAGTTGATTGAGTGGCCCTGTGTGGTGGGTGTCATATAGGGCCCAGTGGTTCAGCCTCCCCAGTCACCTGATGTGGATGCTCTTGATGCACCCCTTTGTGGGATGTTAGCACAGTCTTGTAGTAGTAGTTAAACCTTGATTGTTGTTGGTATCACTGGGAGGAATTGACCTCCAGGCCAATTGGCTTTAATGACCATCTGTGTGTACACGGGAAGATCTGTTGCACAGGAGACACCCTTATGGGGCAGGACTTGTTTCAGTGGGGCTTTGATGCTCACTGAGTCTGCCCCTTGAGTGTTTCTCTTATGGATGTGAAGAGTTTTAATCTGGTATGGTCTCACTCTGACCACTAGCTTTGGATTTCCAAGAAGGTACAAGGTCAGCCATTGTCTGGGGCCACCCAGTATGAGCTACAGAGACATCTGCAGATTCCTCCTCTTTGTATGGGGTTTGGAAGTGCCAGAACAAGGCCCAACTGTGAAGCAAGGCAGGCTGCTGCTGCTGGGCCTTGGGCCTTCTTTTGGAAGCTCTGGAGCTCTCTGACCCAGCTGCAGTTTGACAGGTTTTAGGCAGAGAGAGCACAGACCCTTCATATGCAAAAGCCGATGTGCACAGCTTGGGTGGGGTTGTAAATTAGGTGGGGTGGGGTCTCTGGGAATCACCAGGGCGAAGCAAACAGCAATGGCTGCCAGTCAGCCTTGTGCAGGAGAGGTCCCTGGGACTCCATGTCCCGTGCAGGAACAATGATCACTGCAAGCACCTCTTAGAGCAGCCGTTCTCAACCTGTGGGTCGCGAACAATGAAAATACATCCTGCATATCAGATATTTACATTACCATTCATAACAGTAGCAAAATTACAGTTATGAAGTAGCAACGAAAATAATTTTACTGTTGGGGGTCCCCACAACATAAGGATCTGTATTAAAGGGTCACGGCATTAGGAAGGTTAGGAACCACTGTCTTAGAGAAAGCTGCCCTCGTGTTCCTGTCCTGATGCCAGACAGTCCAGTTTCTTCCACGTATGTGTCTGGGTCCCTCAGAGTCTCTCCCGGAACTGGAGTTCAGAGCAAGTGGGAGCTTGTGTCTCCCTCCCAATTAAAAGAGCAGCACTTACAGGTGCCAGCACTTTCTGTGCCTCTGCACCTCTTACCAGTCTCAATGTGCTTTCTTCACCTCTCTAGTTGTGGAACTTCCACTCAGCCAGCTTTCCCACGATTCTGGGTGGTAGTTGTTCTCCCTTTTAGCTGTTATTTTGATGTGGTTGTGTGAGGCAGCAAGTATAGGTATTCAGCTATGCTGCCATCTACAAGATTTTTCCTGTAGTTGTATCTCAATTGTTTTAATTTGCATCTCCCTACTGACATTTGATGTGGAACATCTTTTTACATGCCTGTTTGTTATCTACACTGAGTGACCAGATTATTATGACCACCTGATGTTTGTAGGTAAATTACCTGCACACTGCATCGTATGGGATATGGAAGCTGAAGGCCTGTTCGAACACCTTTGCTGTCTGCAGTTACCAAGAAAAAGTGTCTCCAATTCGCACAAGAACACAAGGATTGGACAGTTGAGCATTGGAAAAAAGTCAAGTGGTCCGATGAATCACGTTTCCAGTTGTGGTGCTCGTATTGTGCAGGAGTGGTTTCAAGAACATGAGGGAGACTTTACCTTTCTTAGGTGGCCCCCACAATCACCAGATCTCAATCTAATTGAGCTTTTGTGGGATGAAGTTAAAAGAGCCATCAGGCAGCTGGTTCCATAACCATCAAATCTCACAGAACTGGACAGTGCTATTCATCAGGCAGGTGTCAGATTCCTCGCATCACCTGTCGTCATCTCGTGGAGTCAATGCCAAGAAGAATCGCCGCAGTATTCAAGGCAAAAGGTGGCCCAACGAAGTACTGATGGGGTGGTCATAATAATCTGGCCACTCATCATAATATATATCCCACATTCAAAGGCTGTTAAATCACGTTGTTTACCCATATCTTCAGAAAAATATCACTTCTACTATTGTGGTAAACAACCTGCTTCCCTATTTATAATGGTCTGGCCCTCTAGCAACTTCAGTATGAAATTATAGCTAATTTGCCTTCAAATGTCTGGTGGTCAAAATAATCTGGCCACTCAGTATATATATAATCTTTAAGGAGGTATCTGTCAAGCTCTTTGGCTCATTATTTATTCAGATTGTTTCTATTCTTATTGTTGAGTTTTAAGAGTTTTTAAAAATATTTTCACAATAATGCTTTTTTTATTAAATGTGTCTTTTGAACATATTTTCTCCCAGTCTCTGTCTTGTCTTCTCAATTTCCTGATATTGTCTAATGCAGAGCAATTTTTTATTTTAATGAGCTTATCAATTATTTCTTTATGGATTATACTATTTGTGTTGTATCTAAAAAGTTATTGCCATAGTAAGGTTATTTAAATGGTCTCTTATGTTATCTTCTTAAAGTTTTATCGTTTATATTTAGGTATATAATCCATTTTAAGTTAATTTTTCTGATGGGTGTAAGGTCTCTATCTAGAATAATTTTTTACATGTAGCTGTCCAGTTGTTCAGTATCAGTTATTGGAAAGATTACTTTTGCCCATTGCAAAGATCACTTGGCTACAGCTACATGGATCTATTTCTAGGCTCTCTATTTTGCTAAATTAATCTATTTGTTTATCCTTATGTCAACATCACACTGTCTTGAATATTGTAGTTCTATAATAAGTCTTAAAAGTCAAGTGCTGTCAGTCCTCCAACTTAGTTCTCCTTTAATATTGGGTTGGCTATTCTGAAAATTTTGCCTTTCCATATAAACTTTAGAATAATTTTGCAACATCAGATTGTCATCTTGAAAATTTTGAGTTTTTCAAGCCATGAACATGGACTACATTTCCATTTATTTAGTTTTTTGGTCTCTTTTATCAGAGTTTTGTTGGTTTTCTCATATAGATCTTGTACAGATTTTGTTGGATTGATATCTACGTTTTTCTATTTTGGGGATGCTAGTGTAAGTGGAATTGTATTTTTAATTTCAAATTCCACTTTCTCATTGCTGGAATATAGGAAATTGATTTATTTTTGGATATTACCCTTGTATCTTGCAACCTTGCTATAATTGCTTTAGTTCCAAGAATATTTTTGTTGATGCTTCCAGATTTTCTACATAGATGATCATATAATCTATGAAAAAAAGACAGTTTTATTTTTTCCTTTCCAAATTGGGAATGCTGGCATCTGTTTTATAACTGGGGAAGAGCCCTGATGTGATGATATCTTCTGGGACAGACCAAAAGGGAGAAGAGGGGGTAAAGAAAGAGAAGAGACCAGCTTATCAGGAACACATTTATACACTTGAGCAGGTCCCAACCGAGCTGTAAGATTTTGCACTGTGTGCATTTCAGGATGCAAGCAGCAATGTCCTTGCAGTATGTTGGTCTCAGGGAGGAAGGGTAGAATAGAATAATAATAATAAAAATATTTGGAGTTCTTAAATGTTGTATTGTTTTTTGTTTTTCATAGGTTGGGAGATGTTGTGAACTGCAAAACAGGAGAGTGGGTTTGCAGGGAGAGCGAGAGTGGATGCTAGGTGATTCATTTGTTTTTCTGAGAATTTCTTCATGCTTCTAGCCGGGTTCAGGTGCTAGGGAGGACACCCCTGTATGTGGTGATTAAAAGGATCTGAAAGAAACCTGAAAGACAGAGCATCTCCAAGGTAAGTGGTGATTGTGAAACACATAGATCCACTCTTCTATGAATTTTGACTATTTTAGATACCTCATGAAAGTGGAATCATATAATATTTGTCTTATTATGACTGGCTTATTTTGTCTAGCATAATGCTGTCAAGTTTTACCCATTCTGTTGCATATTGCAGAATTTCCTTCCTTAAATGGCTGAATAATATTCTATTGTGTATAACATATTTTTTTTATCCATTTATCCACTGAAGGTGTTTCTGTATTTTGAATAATGTTGCAATAAACAGGGGAGTTCATGTATCTCTTTGAAATACTGGCTTAATTTCCTTTAGATATAGGGGTGGGCAAAAGTAGGTTAATAATAACAAATAACATAATAAATGAATAAATAATGATACAAGAATAGATTCTGTGTTTTGCATACTCACAACTGTAAAACTACTTTTGTTCATCCCCGTATATTCCCAAAAGTGAGATTGCTGAATCATAAGATAGTTCTATTTTTAATTTTTTGAGGAATTTTATACTATTTTTCATAATGATTATGCCAAAATTTTATCAATATATATATTAAAACCTACTATATGCTAGGTTGTACCTGGCAATATCTAATTCCAGAAACTAGATATCTAATGTGATGAGGTATATAATCCCATTGTTCTTGGTTTGGATACATTAAAGGAAACAGCACCAGGAATTTTCATGTAAATAACCTAAGATTACTACTCCTAATTTTCATACTTAAATGCCACATCAAATCAAATAGCTTCTGGGAGAAGCAGCTCAGGTAACCTGCACTTTGTAATTCAGCATTTTTCTCCTGCCAAGAGAGATTCAACCAATCACTGAGCTTTATAATATAATTCACCAAATAGGAGCTAAAAATGTTCCCGTACATTACATGTCAGACAGCTCATTCCTAGGGCAACTTTTGACCAGAAGCAGCTCATTTATAGATCACAAATGCCCAATACTGCTCGATGCTGTGGAAGCACATATGCCAGTCTTGCTAACTACAAAATCCTTATAGCTAAATATCATATGTGGCAATTTTGTGCTGCCTTCTCATCATTGGTGTCATTTGTAGCTTTATCTGGAAACCAGGTGTTCCAACTGTGAAAGACAAAAAAAAAAAAAATCGGATTGTCAGTAAACCCCTTCAAATAATCTCACCATATATAGATACCGCCCTATCTTTTAACATCATTTGTTACAACCACTAATCTAATGTACAACTAAATCATCACCAAGGCAGCACCTTCTCAAAGGGAAAATAAATCCCCTTTCCTGAAGTCGTATGCTATATCTGAAAATAGAATTTGAAAGATAAAGAAAATGAAAGAGTAAAAGATCATTTATAAGAAGACCTAACAGGGCACTAGAGGAAAGCACAGTTTATTTGGGGAGTATTATGAGCTCATCCAGACATTGATCAAAGGCCAGGTAAGCAAATGCTAAGTCTCCTGCTCCAAAGCCGAAAAGCTGATTTAGTATTACAGACGCATGTCAAGGAATGGTTATGGTAAAAAGTGATGGGTCGCACAATTTAAAAAAAAAAGAACAAAGGAGGAAAGAACATGTTCTTTTAAAAAGTTATCATATTTTCAATGGTAAAGTAGGTGGAAAAATATAAATGTGCAGTTTGGTGGCAGTAGATGCAACTCAAGATTGTACATAAAAATATTCCTAAAACAGAAAGAAATTTAAAATTTGGGGCTAGACTGACTTTATATTTACTCTAATCTAAATTCTTCTATTTTATAAAAAATAAAGCCCCCAAATCCATAAAAGAATAAGTATTTCCCTGAGGCCCTAGTACTAAAAAAAATAACAAAATCGGGACTAGAACTCAGGTTGACCTGGACTACTTTGTCATACTTATGCGCTTCAACTTGGAAAATTTATGAACATCTTTTTTGGGTTATATTAGGCATCTTCTCCTTTTAAACAACTAGATATTCTACTTTTTTTTAAAATATATTTTATTGATTTTTACAGAGAGGAAGGGAGAGAGATAGACAGTCGGAAACATCGATGAGAGAGAAACATCAATCAGCCGCCTCCTGCACATCTCCCACTGGGGATGTGCCCGCAACCTAGGTACATGCCCTTGATCGGAATCAAACCTGGGACCTTTCAGTCCCCAGGCCGACGCTCTATCCACTGAGCCAAACCGGTTTCGGCTAGATATTCTACTTTTTTAACACCACTGTAACCAAAATGATATTTTTGTTATTGGCTCCTGGTATTGCTTGGTTCTAACTTGTTTTGATACCTATCGTTTTCAAAAGACTGAACCTTTTGAGGTCAAGGCTTGGTTTTATTTATTTTTTATTTTACTAGAATCCTGCATCATATGTGACACCCAGCCAGTGAGCAAAATGCTTGGTAAAGTGCTACATCTTTAATTATTTAACTTAATTTCTGTTTAATTTCATACATCTGACCCAAGTTGAGACATTCCAGATGTGCTCAATCCATCTGCCCCCCTCCCACACCCTGCCCCCCAGACCTGGGCAGCTTCTTGGAGACCTGCTGGTTACTGCCTCTATTGCATTCCTCCCATCACTGCTGGTTCTCAACCACATTCCAGTGAGGGCTGGCATCTGCAGGAAGTCTGACCACACCAGACTCAGAGGTGCTAGTGGCTGTTTCACTGTTTCTGGGCTATGATGAACTATCCCAAGATGGGCACAGAAATGATTTCTGCAGTAGGTGGCCAATGGTACCAGGTGACAAAGATTCACAATGCAGTTTGGGGATGAGATCAATGCCTCTTGGGATGAAATATGGAGATGAGAAGGAGCTGACAGACACACTTCCACTTCCTGCCTCTCCTTGATGAACTGTTCTACAGCTTCTATAGGTGCTTCCATATGAACTGTCTGCAAGAAGCAGCCACATTTTCGTGGGAAGCTCTGGCTATTTGGGGGACATACCACCTTGCATTTGCTCTCCATCCTTCCCTACTTCCCCTTTTCCTTTAATCTTGCTGCTCTGGGACTTTCCCCTCCCACTCAGACCTTAGTATATATGCTTGCCACAGGCTCTGTTTCCCAAGGTACCACATTTGAAAGAATTTCAATCTGTAGTGATTCCTGAAATTTCTGAAGAGGATAGTATTTCACAATTCAAACAACCCCTTTGAAACTTCCTTTGTAATATGTAGGTTGGTTTTTAGACTTGAGGTTTCCTTCAAATGCAGGTTAATCTACCCCTACCTTTTTTTTAATGTTCTGTTTGAAACTCGTTTTATTCTTTAAAAAGTTGTATAAATATGTGATCATTCTTTATAGTTCATAACTGAATTATGAAATATATCTCAGATTATCTCTCCATAACTATAGAGTGATTTTTTACATAACTATTTTAATCTTGAAATTTTTTATAAATTGCTTGAAACATGAATGTCAATGCTTATTGAAATAATTTATCTCATGAAATCATACTTTGTTTTTAAACACATACCCCCTCAATTTATAACTTATATTGAAAAACATCCAGTATTTGTGCAAAGGGAAATGGGGGTAGAAGTATTTTATTATGTTATGTGCAATCCAGTATCAAAGTTGAGTATAAACAAATTTTTTTAAATCATATTTTATGTTTGCATTGTCACTTTGTACTAAGGAGTTATTTTTCTGAAAAATTTTTTTCAGATACTGAGTACAAAAAAGGCTGTAACTCTTAAATAATTTAAGCCTATTCTATAAGCTCAAACAAATAAATCTTTTGATTTAAGAGTGTTTAATTTCAAAGAAATCAGTACAAAAAAAAAACACAGATAAGAAACAGGGATGAAGTGGCATTCAAAAAGAAGCTCTATTCATCTCCAAAGCTAAGGAATGGAAGTTCTCAAAGACAGCCTCATGATGTGAACTAGAAGCAAAGAAATGACTATAAGTCCTGTGAATTTGTGAGCTTTTAAATCAGTGGGTGAGTGCATCAAAAATTGCTCTTTGTGAAGAAATGAATGTGAGCTGATGCTCATTTTTATCTCTATTTTCTCAGGAAACTTACTAAATATTTAGAGTGAAAAGAAAAATGAAGCTCTCTGCATATTTTAAAATCAATTCATATTGACAGAAATGTTTTATTGAAAAATGTGTATTCCATTGCCAAGCTATCTTAGTTTAAAACAATAACTACAATAATTACAGCAAAAGGTGATGTTTATTGAATGCATTCTATATGCCAGGCACTCCATTTATATATCTTACATATATTAATTTCATCCTCATAATAACACTAAAACAATTACTCCACTTTACAGAAAAAGAAATGAAGCAATAAATATTTATCCTAGAAATTCTTGGGTTATATTCTCCTGAGAATTTATTGCCAGAAAACAAACTTCCCTTCCTCAAAATTAGACTAACATGGTACATAAAAAGTAATTTGATATGCCTCTAAAAGGCGTTTGCACAACAGGACTGTTTAACTGACACATGAAAGAAAATCTAAATCATAGAAAAGGGTATATACATATTTGAGATCAATACCAGAAAACATTTTTTCATTCAAACTGCCCTCCACAGATGATTAGGCTTGATGCATTCCTTAAAAATAAAAGACATTCAATAACACTGTCAAACTAGAAAGAGAAAGTAAGTCATAAAAGGATAATTTACACTAAATATACTATGAGAATGAGAAATATACTTATGTTTGAACATTGGAAGTACTATACTTCCAAGCATACATGGCAGAAATGTAAGTGAAGGATGGTCATTTTAATTATCTGAGGCAAGTCAAATCATATGAAATAAAGTATTGTCTAATTTTAACCCTCAGCAAACACTTTTAGAAAGATTTACTTCAAAATGACAGAATATGTGCATCTGCCGGTCTGCTCCCCAATGAAATATACATTAACTGGTGATATAAACAAACAAACAAGCAAACAAATAATCTTTGGCATGTTTTAAAGATTCTGGCAGCACACCAGTGTGCCTGCTGTGGAACACCGATTGAAAATTGCTGAACTAAACTATAGACTATCTAGATTACAAGAGAGAACCATTACCAGGAAATAATATGCCCTCTAGAAACTGCCCTCTAAGGTCAGAACAAATCCTAGAGAATAGCTTCAAAAACTACTTTTGCAATGGTGTCAAAATTTAATTGGAACAGAATATAGTCAGTAATGCTCCAGAACAATGTCACAATGTCACAATGTTAGAGAAAGAGAGAGAGAGAGAGAGGAAGAGAGAAAGAGAGACAGAGAGAGATCAGTGGGAAATTTTGGGAATTCACAAATTTATCAAACTAAAACAGCACACTTTGAAATAATTACTGGGACAAAGAAGAAATCATTCTAGTATATTGGAAATTAATAGTAATGCATAAAATTATAAACAATTTTGGTATGAATGAAAATAAAGATATAGCATCAACTAATAAATGGATAAATAAAATATGGTATATTCATGCAATGGAATAGTATCCTATATAATAAAAGCCTCATATGCTAAGTGTCCATTTGGCCATTCAAACAATCAAAGCATAATCTACACTAATAAAAGAGTAACATGCAAATTAACCATCACTCTGTCACTCCGCCACTTCGCTACACCCACCAGCCAATCAGAGCGACTATGTAAAGTTACCCAACAAAGATGGTGGTTATTTACATATGCAGGCACAGGGCGAAGACTGAAGACGACTGAAGATGGCAGCAGCCACTGAGCTGGAGCAAGCAGGAGTCTTGGGTTGATCCCAGTGATGGAGGAAGCCATGCTTCTGCTGGCCCTGGACTCCGTTCAAAGAGGGGCTGGGGGACTGGGTCACCATGGAGACCCAGGCCCCCAGCCCCTCCTGGGCTCTGCTCAAGGAGGGGCTCCGCTCAAGGAGCTGGAAAAAAAAGGTGGGGAGAAGTGGAGCGGAGAAGCCAAGCCTCGCTGCTGTGGCCGGACCAAAGGCCTGGGTCCTGGGTGCCGGAGGAAAACTGGTGCTGGCAGCCAGGGGAAGGAAGGCTTATTGTGTGAATCTTCGTGTAATGGGCCACTAGTATGCTAATGATATACTGAGGCCACTCAACCACTCGCTATGACGTGCACTGACTACCAGGGGGCAGACACTCCGACCAGTAGGTTCACTTGCTGCTGAGGTCCAGCTGATCAGGACTGAGAGAGACAAGCTGGACACACCCTGGAGCCCTCCTGCGGTCCCTCCCAGGCTGGCCAACCTCCCGTGTCCCTCCCCGGCCCCGATCATGCACCAGTGGGGTCCCTCAGCCTGGCCTGCACCCTCTTTCAATCCAGGACCCTTCGGGGGATGTCGGAGAGCCAGTTTCAGTCCGATCCCAGAGGACAGGCCGAGGGACCCACTGGTGCACGAATTTGTGCACCGGGCCTCTAGTCTATACTAATAAAAGAGTAATATGCTAATTAGACCAGGAGACCTTCAGGACATCCTTCCGGACAAAGCTGGGGCCTTGGCCAGCCTACAAACTGCCCCCAAACGGCCCTAAGCTCCTCGCTCAGGCTGGCCACTCCCCCAGTAGAGACCCCCCACCCCGACGGGGGTGTGGCCAGCCTGTAAATGGTTCTCAGCCCCTCACTCAGGCCAGCTACACCCACCAGATGGGGGCATGACCAACCCTGCAAACGGCCATCAGCCCCTCACCAAGGCCACCCCCACCCCCAATGGGGACCCTCACCCCGATGGGGGTGTGGCCAGCCTGCAAATGAAATGACTCTCAGCCCCTCACCCAGGCCAACCATGCCCCCCCAATGGACTCTCTCACACCAATGGGGGTGTGGCCAGCCTGCAAACGGTCCTCAGCCCCTTGCTCAGGCTGGTCCCGCACCCAGCGGAGAACCCCCCCACCTCGATGTGGGTGTGGCCAGCTTGCAAACCCACAGCGGCCCCTTGCCCATGCCCACCCTGATCTGGGACCCTCTTAAGGCAGACCAGCCAGCCCCCACCATGCACCAGGCCTCTATCTATACTAATAAAAGGGTAATATGCTATTTAGACCAGACATCCTTCCAGACAAAGCATGGTGGTGGGGCCTAGGCAGAGGCAGTTACGGGTGATCAGGCCGGCAGGGGAGAGCAGTTAGGAGGATCATACTGGCAGGTGAGAGCAGTTAGGGGGATCAGGCCAGTGGGGGAGAGCAGTTAAGGGGATCAGGCCGGCAAGCAGATGAGTGGTTAGGAGCCAGTGGTCCTGGATTGTGAGAGGGATGTCTGAGGGGTCCCAGATTGGAGAAGGTGCAGGCTGGGCTGAAGGACACCCCGCCCCCATGCATGAATTTCATGCACCGGGCCACTAGTTTATCAGTAAAAATGGTGAACTATTTATACATGCTACAACATGGATGAACCTTGATCAATTATTAACTTCAATTCTAACCCTTCTCCCCTTTCTGTAGGAAGGAGGTTGGGTTGAAGAACCCAAGTTTTTAACCATGGCATGGACTCTCTGTGACCAGCCTCCATCCAGGAACTAGCCAGCAGCCCATCCAGGGCCACCTCATTAGAACAAAAGTTGCTTTTGGTGCTCTTGTCACTTAGGAATCCATACAGTTTAGAAGCCTTGTGTCAGAGAAGGAACTTAAAGACAAGTATTAGAATAAGAAATGCTCCTACTATTCTTATCACCTAGGACAGTGGTTGGCAAACTCATTAGTCAACAGAGCCAAATATCAACAGTACAACGATTGAAATTTCTTTTAAGAGCCAAATTTTTTAAACTTAAACTATATAGGTAGGTACAGTGTTATTAACATAATTAGGGTACTCCTAAGGCTTAGGAAGAGCCACACGCAAGGGGCCAAAGAGCCGCAGTTTGCCGACTGCAGATCTAGGAAATTATAAGGGTTTTAGGAGCTCGATGCCAGGAACTGGGACAGAGACCAATGTATCTATTCTCTGTTATCCTACACTTAAAAACACTCATTTCCTCTCCTTGAGAGTCAATCCAGAGACCTGCACAGACACTGGATAAGCTCAGCATCAGGCTTTTCAGACCATAGACACTGATTAGGACACGGCTCCAGGTGGCCCAATAATCTATGGACTAGATAGACAAGTTTTCTGTCCCTTCAGACACCCAGTGTAATAGTTATTCAAATATTTACACATTTTCATTTTGGATAAATATTTAATACTGAGAGAAGCTCATGATCTCATAAATAACAATGAGTGATACATAACTCTACAGTATGAACTCAATTTTATTTTTTTATTAGGGTAAATAAGTAAAAACTAGGTAACATTTGTAGTGATTTTGTGTTATTCCTTATGTAATTGGATATTAAAAGCAAACTTGCCTCTTTGTGTAACATTTTCAAAGAGGCTTTAGATTCTAAAAAAGGAAATTCAGTTGTTTCTGCCTACCATGAATCTCTAAGAATCATGGAACCTCCTTTACAGGATTCGCAAAAGGCAGGTTCAGATCCCGGCCTGCTGATCTGGTCCCTAATCTAGCTGCGGTTCAGGAAAGAGGCTGGTGCTTAGGGATGGTGGACACAGAGATGGTTTCCCTGTCTCCAGTGAGAGGACCTCCACCGGGATCACTCACATGACCTAGAATTTGGGACACACAGAGATTGCCATTTGAACACACGTTAGAAGTCAAGAGGACACTGTGGCTGGAGCTTCTCATGTCTGGGAAGGAACGAAAGTGTGTACTGTTCCCTCAGTGAGGGCTGCACTTCCACTGGCAACTAGGCAAAGGCAATGTCTCCCAGGGTCCAAAGGTGGACCCTGTGAACCAGAGTCTGTCTGCAGTCGCCTTGTAAGAGGCATCACCAACAAGACTACCGGGTGCTGGAGGAACACAGTGGAAGGGCACTTCCGGAAGGCCCGGAGAGGGCTGTGCAGCCACACAGAGAGGAGGCAGGCTGCTCCTCTGCAGAAAATCCCTGAGCAATCCACAAGAGCACCCATGAAACAGAGAACTAGGGTTTCCACCTCCCACACAGAAAATGAGACCCCAGAATTTAGTTGACCCAGCTAATGAAGAGCTTAATCTCCTCACCTGTAAGCCTGGCCCAACTAGAGAGGAGTTAGGAACCGTGCCAGCTGGGGAGAGAGAAGTTAGAGCAAGAAAGAAGCCAGTCCTGCCCCGTCATCAGGGTAGGCGCTCCACTCAGAGGCAGGCAGGCACTGGGGAGGGAACAACATTTCACAAAAGATGTGAGTTTAGAATTTTCAATCATGACCTGGACAGGGATTCAATTACCAAAAGGAGCTCTTTCTGCTGCTAACAGGGAGTTTATAATTTCTAAAAGTGATGAAAAAAGCAGAGAATCTGCCTAGTATATTATTATATGTCCAGAAACTGAAATTAACAGAAAGTTTAAAAATTACTTGACTATTACATAAAAATACCACCTTATGCCATAACCAGTTATATTCATAATTATATGGGTTTTTGTAATATCCTACAATAAATAAAAATCATTTAAAACAGAAAAACTGCCAGTGTTTTAATGTGTATAGGTGTGTGTGTATGTGTGTGTGTGTGTGTGTGTGTATCTGTGTATCTACCTGCTGTCAACACAAATGATCAATTCAGACAATTCAGTCCAAAATGTCAAACTAGATGTTTGGCATGTTAGAGGCACTAACAATTTCAGCATTGACTGAATTTTTAACATTTCAAACAGTTATCTGAATGTCATGGACATCAAAATATAGAATGTGGGGACCTAAAATCTTTAGCAGAAAGGTTGTGCTTTTCAGCGGCTTGCATTTTATGCATTATAGATTAATTTGCTAACTAAACAATTTTCCTCCTGCTTAGCCTTTTAAAAATTCATAGAAAGCTCATCAGGTGCAGATAAAAAGTTCAAAACAATTAGTTTCAAGCAAACACTTTAGCACAGTATAGCATAATGATTATTTTGTAATAATGTTTCCAAGATTAGAATACAGCATTCATCCAAAACTACAACTTAACATTTTTCCTCCCCGCAAACCACACAGCTATTCTTGAATACCCTGCTGACCTATGTAAGCCAGCACTTACACACACTGGGCTGAAGGAAACTGTAGCAACATTTATACAACATACATTTGCTATGTAATATGAGCTGATTTATTCTCTAACATTTGTCTCATACTTACAGCAAAACATACAAATACTAGAGGCCCAATGCCCAAAATCTGTGCAAGAGTAGGCCTTCCTTCTGCCTGCTGCTGGCACCGGCTTCCCTCTGGCACCCGGAACTCGGGCTTCCCTCTGGCCGCTGGCAGGCACCTGGGACCTGGGCTTCCCTCATAGCCCCGGCTTCGTCCGGCAGGTTTCCAGAAGGATGTCTGCTCTAATTAGCATATTACACTTTTATTATTATAGACTAGAGTCCCGGTGCATGAAAATTCATGCACTGCAGCGGGGGATCCCTCAGCCCGGCCTGACCCCTCTCACAGTCTGGGAGCAGTCAGGGGTGGGAGGCGACTTGGTGTCCAGGGGAAGGCGATGCCCCATCACACCTCTGCTGCTGCCACTGCCAGCAGTGCAAGCCTCTGCCAGCTCTGGTTACCTGAGCCTCAGGTGACCCTGGTCGACTGGAAAGCCAATATCCAAGGCTTGCCTGTGCCTTGGGCTGGCCCTGGGCAGCTGGGGATCTGAGGGGACTGGGGGACTCAGGAGGCAGGCTCATGAAGTGGCTGGGACCACCTGGGTGTGGCCCCAGCCTTGCTACATGCCTGCCACCCCGGCAGGGCTGAGGGGATGGGGCTACATCATCTTGTGGCTGTGGGTGCCGCCATCTTTGAGGGTGTGGCAGCCAATTAGCATATCCCCTCCTTATTGGCTGTCGGCACCGCCATCTTTGAGGAGGACAGTCAATTAGCATATTCCCTCCTTATTGGCTGTGGGCACTGCCATCTTTGCGATGGCATGAGGGTCAATTCGCATATTCCCTCTTTATTAGATAGGATTACCTTTTTTTTAGTTTGTTGAACCTTTCCTTCCTTGTGTTCTTACCTCCCCTCTTGTTTTTGCTATCTCATTTTTTCTTTTTACATCTATTATATGTGTGCTACCAAATTAGGTAATAAGTATTCATAGAAGAAAAAGAGTTGGCTCTTCTCACAAAATATTTAGTTTTATGAAGAAAAAAGACATGCAATTATAATTCAAGCTAATATATGTTAAAATGAGGGTGAACGTACTAGTAAGTTTCTGTATATGAAGAAGGAAGAGCAAACTCAGTGTTTCCTAGGAGAACTGAGGGCTGCTTTATAGAAGAAGTTATATACCAACTCTACCTCTCATACCTTTTCAATGGCACAGCTTCCATTTACAGAAAAACCTAGACTTTCATTTCTCATTATTATATTCTCATTAATTTATTTATTTGTAAACATTAAACATTTATCACTCCACAAACATTTATTGAGGCCCAACTGTAGGCTAGGCAAAGAGATAGGAAATTTTCTGGAATTTTATAGTCAGTTTCAATAGTAACGAACTGAAGAAAATTTTCCCTGTGGGATCGGGCCTAAACTGGCAGTCGGACATCCCCTCTCACAATCCAGGGCTACTGGCTCCCAACCGCTCTCCTGTTTTCCTACCTGATCACCCCCTAACTACTCCCTTGCCAGCCTGGTTAATGCCTAACTGCTCCCCTGCCTGCCCGATTGCCCCCAACTGCTCTCCCATGCAGGCCTGGTTGCCCCTAACTGCCCTCCCCTAAAGGCCTGGTCGCCCCCAACTGCCCTCCCCTGCGGGCCTAGTCACCCCTAATTGCCCTCCCTGCCTGCCTGGTCAGCCCCAAGCTGCCCTCCCTTCCCTGCAGACCTAGTTACCCCCAACTGCCCTTCCCTGCTGGCCTGGTCACTAGTGTTACTCATTTTTATTAAAGGAAAAAAAAATCAATGAAATTCTCAAATAATTGCATAGATACTGTCTTTTTTACAAACATGTTGACAGGTTGAAATTGAACTTTCTGCTGGCAACAGTGCTACTACATGGGAAATCAGTCTGTCCCTCTTGCTAGGTGCTATTTTTACATTGGCATAAAATCCTTTACAATGTTGCTGAAACCGGTTTGGCTCAGTGGATAGAGCGTCGGCTTGCGGACTGAAAGGTCCCAGGTTCGATTCCGGTCAAGGGCGTGTGCCTCAGTTGCGGGCACATCCCCAGTGGGAGATGTGCAGGAGGCAGCTGATCGATGTTTCTCTCTCATCGATGTTTCTAACTCTATCTCTCTTACTTCCTATCTGTAAAAAATCAATAAGGTATATTTAAAAAAAAATAAAAATAAAAATAAAATAAAATAAAATCCTTTACAATGTTTAAGAGAAAAATGTCATTATTTTCCATATATTTATCATAGTAAAGCACAGTAAAGGTACATCCCCCAAAATTAAAATAATTATATGCATTCAGTGTATTTCTACTGCATAAAATAAGGAATAATGAAGTTACCAAAAAGTCCACTTGTCAAAACACAATTATGTATTTTGGTCATTCCCATGAATAATGCCACATAATCTTAAAATATTTCTTATTTTTAATGTAATAAAAGAACATAGATTTAAGTCACAAAATTATATAATTGTAATATTCACTAAAGAGATATCTAATCAGTGAATGCTATATAGGGATTGGGCTGAACAATAAAATTTTTCTGTTCTCAGCTTCCAAGAAACTTTAGAGTAGTAGGGGATAAAGGGAAGTGCTAAGATTATGTATTCTTTGACATAGGAACACATGGAGATGAAGAGAATCCAAGGTTTTCAGAGAGGCCTACCTGTCAACCATATTCATTTAACTAAACTAAAATGTGAATATTCTTCAAACTCACCTCTCATGCACATTATATTAGAGCAACGATTTTAACACACCATTGGATAATATTGATAAAAAATTTTCTGTTTGGGGAAATTTTCTAAGAACCTAAATATTTATTGAGTATTTATGGAAGGAAGTAAAATAGGTAAGCAAAAAATATATGTCCCAATTTGCTCAAAAACTTTAATTGTATTAAGAAAGTAGAGATAATTACAGCAGAAATTAAATCCTATATAATAAAGAGGTAATATGCAAATTGACCCTCTGGCCCTTGTGTCACAAGATGGCCGCCCCCACATCATCACAAGATGGCCAGCAGAGGAGGGCAGTTGGAGGTGAACAGGCCTGCAGTGGAGGGCATTTGGAGGTGATCAGGCTGGCAGGGGAGCACTTAGATGTCAATCATTCTGGCAGGGGAGTGCTTAGGTGTCAATCAGGCCAGCAGGAGAGTGGTTGGGGCAATCAGGCAGCCAGGCAGGTGAGTGGTTAGGAGCCAGCAGTCCTGGATTGTGAGAGGGATCCCTGTGGACCTAACCCCGCAGTTGGACATCCCCGAAGGGGTCCCAGATTGGAGAGGGTGCAAGCTGGGCTGAGTGACACCCCCCCAGTGCATGAGTTTCATGCACTGGGCCCCTAGTGATTCTATAAAAGAAAACTAATGCAATGTAAGAGATGAAAAAGAGTGTGGCAACTTAGAGGTGCTTTACGTTCACTGAAAAAAGAACAGACTATATACAAAGAGGCTTACTACATCTTTTCAAAGAGAGACCACATCTGTGAAAAATGAACTGTGAGAATTTAATGGGTGAGACATATACTGATGGGCTTAGGGTTAGGGGAAAGACAGAGGCAAAGACAATGAGATACCACAGCATTAAGTGTATATCCTATATAATAAACGGCTAATATGCAAGTTGACCAAACAGCGGAAGGACTGGTCCCTATGACTTGCACTCACCACCAGGGGGCATATGCTCAATGCAGGAGCTGCTCCCCTGGTGGTGGGTGTGCTTCCATAGTGGGAGCACACTCAGCCAGAAGCCAGGCTCTCCAGTGGGCTCACGGCTGGCAAGTGCAGCGATGGTGGCAGGAGCCTCTCCTGCCTCCACGGCAGCACTAAGGACCCCTCAGGGGGTATCCTTAGGCTCACTCCCCATGCGGAAGCCTGCGAGAGGGCACAGGCTAGGCTGAGAGACACCCCCCAACCAAATGTTGTGCACCAGGCCTCTAGTGAAAAATGATGAGAAACCCAAGAGTACCTATTTGAATATTGCATCTCTTTTTAAAAATGCATTCATGAATATTGATAGAGCATGCACTATATGCTAGGCACCAGGGCAGAAAATAGATGCAGCCTCTCATATTTAGAACCCAGATATTTTTTCTATATAAGAAATCTACATAGATAGAAAACAAGTGCAAAATAAATATTCAATGTTCTTTCAGAATTTTAAATGAAAATAATGTATATACCTGTGTAATTACATACATGTATATATATTTACATTATTAAGTAATTTTTTTCTGTGTATAAGTAGATATAAATAAACTCACACCAATATTAATCAATATATTCATCAACCAATTGTTAAAAAATACTCTGTGCCAACTACCATACCAGGTATTATATATGTGATATTTTATTTATAGTCTCTATAGCTTTAAGAAATAAATTTTTAGTCATTTTATAAATAAGACTTTTCTTCTGTCCTTTATCCTTTTCTGGGATGGTAACTGCTCTTATATGTTTGATGATGCCTATCACTCACTGCCTTAGCTCTTTTTCCTTCAGATTATTAAATTATTTTCAAGTTGTATCACAATCACTTTCAATCATATCTTCTTCACAGAATTTTCCAACGAAAAACGTTCAAAGCAAAAGAGCATTAATGCCTACACATTTTTCTCTATCAAATGACTGTCCAATTTGTCACCATAATGCCATTTTCAAATTCCTCATATACTACCCCTTTGTACCAAGCCTTAATTATTTCTTAAAAGGATCCTTTATTGAAAAGATAATTTGAATATGCAATACCATTTTTATTCTAAGCCCTTATTTAATAAACAATTGTAAAGGAAGATAAATTGGCTGAAAAAAATGCTTTCAATTATTTAAAATGTAATGTTTTTCTTTTCAGAAGCACTTTTAACCATTTTATTCCTGAAGGCAGAATGTATTTCACATGATGGGTTCAATTACCAGTGTTCAATGTCCAGGGTAGAGGGTGATGGGAAGAGTTTAACCAAAGAACTTATATGCATATATGCATAACCTATAGACACAGACAATAGTGCAGTGAAGACCTGGGGAGGAGGCAGGAGCAGGATGGAAGGGGTCAATGGGGGAACAAAAGGAGACATCTGTAATACTTCCAACAATAAAGACAAATTTTTAAAAAAGAATGTTTGATGTCATAAAATTTGGTATACAATTATCTAGCTCTTTGCTATTCATTACTCAAAACTTAATTCATTCTTCGAGGAAGATACAAAATTTCTTTATTTGTGCATCTACATATCTGATTGCTTAAAAAAGATTTTGAATAAATGAAACTCAACCTGGATGAGAAATGAAATCCATAGCAATTTTGCTCTGTCATAAGTAGCATTTCTATTTTCTGTTTAAGTTGAGAAAAATTTTTGAAAATAATGATGACTAAAACGGTATGCAGGCAACATGTTCAGAATTAATTTTCAAATCATCTTATTGAATTTAATAATCTTTAAGTGCAAAGGGATTATCTTTTAAAGTCTCTCACTAGGAAAGTTAGAGATACATTCAGAGACTATTTATACCAACTTAGGTAGGTTAATTTTTCATACTGAAAGGATTTTAAGAACTGCTAAAATTGCATCAGGTGATGAAGATACAGGGATGAGAAGTTACTGTTTTCTTGTTACCCAGCTCACTAGTTTCAACATTTGCTGGCAAACAAGTCCCAGTTTTGAGCCTCCAAGAGGGGAGAGATTTACCTGGGCTTTGTAGACACACTTCTTCTCTACTTCAGATCACAGTTCCTCTGTGCAGTGGAGCAACTCAACAAGAAAGAATTTTCAGAAATGTACTCTAAGTAACTTGACCTCCAAACTTTTCCTGTATTCTGGGTTAAGTATACATGAAAGAGGGCTTTGCTCTGGTGATTCTTTGCCATATAGAAATTTTCCAGAATAAAACAACTAAAAGAGCCTGAATGGTGTGGCTCTGTTGGTTGAACATTGTCACATGCATCAAAAAATTGTTGGGTTTGTTTCCCAGTTAGGGCACATGCTGGGGTTGCAGGCTCAATCCCCAGGACGGGGCATGCGGGAGGCAGCCAATTTGTATTCCACTTTCATATTGATTTTTCTCTTTCTCTCTCCCTCTCCCTTCATCTCTAAAAACCAGTAAACATATTTTAAAGAAAACAAACAACTAAAAGAAATTAGAGTATTTTTGTGAATCTTTACATGTCTACAAATCATGACTTACTAGTTGCTCTTATATTCAACTACTTTGACAGTTTAAATTTTGCCAAATATCTTGATTAAAAGTAAAAGCTACTTACAGAGAAAGACACATCAAGACTGCCACTCACCGGTGCTCTGGCGGATGGAAGGCAGAGTTGACTAGAGCTGCATGTGGGGAGTCTGGGGTTGGTGGCTCTTGGGGGAGAGCTGAGAGGTCAGCCACTAGGATCCTTGTGCTGAGTCATTGCTTCATACTGCAGAAGTCATCTTTCTCAGGCGGAGCATCAGCCTGGGGGAAGCAATAGCTCCACCAGTTGGAATCCCTCTTGCCCCATCCTCTGAAGCTTAAGCCTGGCTGAAGGATATAGCCTGAAGCTCTTCAAGTGACTGATCTGAACAGACAGCCTGCAGGCTGAGGCAGATCTCTGGGTGCTTTGAGAGTTTTGCTGTCCTGTCCTGGCCTCTTGCTAATAAAAGCAGACCTTAGTGTACATCTTGGTCCTTTCCAAATGCACCCAGGCCCAGCAGAGGGAACCACAAGCTATGGATAGCTGATAGCTCCAAATAGGCTGCCCATAGCCAGTCACAGACAGGGTCTGACATTGGCCAGCACCAGAGTCCCCCCAAAGATGCACAGAACCAATAAACCCAGTTGCCAGTTCCAGACAACAATAGAGCAGCTGGGACTGACCAGCAGACTCTGAGCAACAAGTGAATGGATTACTCTGACACATGTTTCTATGAAAGAGAGACTGAGGGACTGCTTGGCTATAGGAAACAAACAGCCCCTTTCACCTGCCTCCTTAGGCTTTTATTGTAACAACAGCTTGAACTAAAATTAACTATTAGATACTATCAGCAGGGTAAGCATCCTTGAGAAAGCACATGCTTCTACAAGATCATGTCTAAAGACTAAACATAGAGATTTTAGTAAAACACCCAGTGACTTAGACTAGTTTGGAAATGACAAGGCAGGGGTGCCACCTTTGGCAAGGTCCCCCTAGAGGCCCCTGACCTTTCAAAGATTCCTTCTTACAGACTTTCCTACCAAGCCCTGTGCTTCCCCACACAGAGCAGAATCCAATAAGCTTCACAAGTGAGATATCCACAGGGGATCTCAATAGACACCAAAACCTGCTGAGGCTAATTCAGCTTCACGTGATTAGCACCTGCACAATAGCCTGCACACTGTGTTGGGAGTTGAGCCTCACTGGCAGACAGCCTGAGGGTTGATACCATTCATGAACGGGTCAATGGTAACCAAGACTCAATTACAACAAGGTGGCCCACATAACGTGAACAAGGAACATTCTGAGAGCACCCAGCTCAGGTGATTAGGGACACTGCACCATTGGGTCCTACCAGTAACTACTACATAAGGCCATCCTACCAAGACTGGTAACCTTAACATGGTAAAGAAAAAAGACATGCAAGTCCAGGAAGCACAAAGAGTCCCATACAAGATGAAATGAAAAAGGCCCATACCAAGACATATCACTAATAAAATGGAAAAGTTTAAAGATAAAGAGAGAATAAATAAGCAGCAATATAAACAGTTATGTATCTACAAGGGGGCTCCCATAAGGCTGTCAGCTGATTTATCAACAAAAACACTTCAGGTAAGAAGGGGTTGACTTGAAATATTCAAAGTGATTGAAAAGCAAAGACCTATAATCAAGACTAGTCTATCTATCAAGGCTATCATTTAAAATTGAGGGAGAAATGAAGAGCTCCCAAGGCAAAAAATAATAAAGGAGTTTGCTATCACCAAACTAGTATTACAAGAAATATTAAGGGACTGAAGAAAAAAAAGACGGAGAAGGAGAAGGAGAAGGAGAAGGAGAAGGAGAAGGAGCAGGAGAAGGAGAAGGAGCAGGAGAAGGAGAAGGAGCAGGAGAAGGAGAAGGAGCAGGAGAAGGAGAAGGAGAAGGAGAAGGAGAAGGAGAGGGAGAGGGAGAGAGAGAAGAAGAAGAAAAGAAGAAGAGAAGAAGAGAAGGATAAAACAAGCAAACAAAACTTGTAGAGAAATGTGGGACTTGGTTGGAAAGTCTTTAAGAAGGAATCTTTGAAAGGTCAAGGGCCTCAAGGGGGACCTTGCTGAAGGTGGCAGACCCTGCCTGACTTTTCCATACAAGTCTGAGCCCCTCGGTGTTTACTGGAATCTTTATGCTAAATCTTTAGGTGTTCTTGCTTAAAGGACACTGCAGACACATGTGTCCTCCCAAGATTACTTACCCTACTGATTGTATCTAAAAGATAAACTTTATCTCAAACTGCTGTTTTAATAAAAGCCTGAAGAGGCAGGTGAAAGAGGCTCTCTGGTTCCTTTAGCCAGGAAGTCCCTGAGCCCTCTCTCACAACAAACATTGTGTCAGAGTAATCATTTATCCATTGCTCAGGGTCTGTGGGTCAACTCCGGCAAAAACAAAGCATAGTTAAAAAAATAAATTGGCAATAAATGTACCTATCAACAATCACTTTAAATGTAAATGGCTTAAATGCTCCAATAAAAAGATATAAGGTAGCTGAGTGGATAAGAAAACAAGACCTATATATATGCTTTCTACAAGAGACCCACCTCAGAATGAAAAATACAGACAGACTAAAGGAAAGGGATGGGCAAAGATATTTCATGAAAATGGAAAGGGGAAAAAAAGAAAACTTGAAATCAATCACAAAAACAAAACTGAAAAAACACAAAGAGACTAAACAACATGCTACTAAACAATGAATGGGTTGGCAATGAGATCAAGGAAGAAATCAAAAGATACTTTGAAACAAATGAAAATACGAACACAACAACATAAAACGTGGAGGATATAGGGAAAGCAGTCTTAAGAGGGAAATTCATAGCATTACAGGCCTAAATCTAAGAAATAAGAGAAAGCTCAAATAAATAATTTTACACTCAAAGGAACTGAAAAAAGAACAACAAACAAAGCCCAGACTGAGTAGAAGGTATGAGATAATAAAAATTAGAGGAGAAATAAACAAAATAAAATCTAAAAGAATAATTCCAAAATAAAAACAACCCAATGAAACCAAGAGTTGTTTCTTTAAAAAGATAAATAAGACAACAAACCTTTAAGCAGACTCATCAAGGAAAAAAGAGAGAGGACCCAAATAAATAAAATCAGAAATGAAAAAGAAGATGTAACAGCTGACACCAAAGAAATACAAAATATTATAAGAAAATATTATGGACAACGATTAGACAACCTGGATGAAATAGATAAATTCCTAGAAATATACAATCTTCCAAAGTTAAATCAGGAAGAATCAGAAAATCTGAATAGACAGATCACAACTAGTGAAATGAAGCAGTGATAAAAAACAAACAAAAAAACCACCTCCCACAAATAAAATCCCTTGATTTTATAGCTTTAGAAGTGAATTTTACTAAACATTTAAAAAAGAACTAATACATATCCTTCTCACACTATTCCAAAAAATTCAAAAGGAGGGAAAACTCACAAACTCATTTTATGAGGCCAGCATCATTTTAATTCCAGAGCCAGATAAAGATACAATGAAGAAAGAAAATTATAGGCCAATATCCCTTATGAAATAGATGCTAAAATTCTCAACAAAATATTAGCAAACTGAATCCAGCAATATATTAAAAAGATGTGGAATTTATTCTGGAATGCAAGGTTGGTACAATATCTGCAAAACAATAAATGTGACATACTGCAAAAACAAAATGAAGTGTAAAAACCACATGAGCATATAAATAGAAACAGATAAAGCATTTGATAAAAGCCAGCACCCATTTATGATAAAAACTTTCAGTATCCATTTATGATAAAAACTCTCAGGGAATAAAGGGAACATACATAATAAAGCCCCTATATGATAAACCCACAGCAAAATGGGCAAAAACTACAAGCATTTCCTTAAGATCAGGATCAAGATAAGGATGTCAGCTTTCATCACTCTTATTCACCATAGTCCTAGAAGTCCTAGTATTGCAATCAGATAGGAAGACGAAATAAAAGGCATCCAAATTGGAAAGGAATAAGTAAAACTGTCATTATTTAAAGGTCACACACTACTGTATATAAAGAACCCTAAATATTTTGTCAAGAAAATATTAGAACTGATAAATGAATTCAGTAATATAGTAGGATACAACATAAATATCCAGAAATTAGTTGCATTTTCATACACTGACTAGAGGCCTGGTGCATGAAATTCATGCACAGATAGGGTCCCTAGGCCTGACGGGCAATCAGGGCTGATTGGGGCCTTTTGGTTGCCGGCTGGGGCCTCCCTTCCCTGGCTGCCAGCTGCCAGCTGGGGCCTTGCTTTGTTCCTCACCACCCCCTGGTGATCAGCGCATGTCATAGCGAGCGATGGAACTCCTGGTCTCCCGGTCGAAATCCCTCAGGGACACTTTGCATATTAGCCATAGATAGATAGATAGATAGATAGATATGTATATATAGATATAGATATAATGAACTATCAGAAAGGGAAACTAAAAAACAAAACAAAACAATAGCATTCACAATTGCTTCAAGAAGAATAAAATTCCTAGGGTTCAACTTAACCAAAAATGTAAAAGACTTGTACTTGGAAAATTAGACACTGAAGAAAAGTTGAAAAAGATATAAATAAGTGGAAGCATATTCCATGTTCATTAATAGAAATAATTAACATCATTAAATAATTAACCCAAAGCAATTTATAGATTCAGTGCAATCCCTATCAAGATACCAAAGGCGTATTTCACAGAACTGGAACAAATATTCCAAAGATATACATGCACCCACAAAAGAACTTCAATAGCAAGAGCAATCTTGAGAACGAAGAACAAAGTTGGAGGAATCAAGCTATCTGATAACAAATTTTACTACAAGGCCATAGTAATCCAAACAGCATGGCACTGGCATAAAAGACATATAGATAAATGTAACAGAATAGAGCTCTGAAATAATCCCACACCTGTATAGTCAATTAATATTGGACAAAGAGACAAATATGTACAATGGACTCTAAGCTAAACTATTCAATAAATAGTGTTGTGAAAACTGGACAAATATGTGCAAAAAAAAAGAGAAGAAATTAGATCACCTTTTTATACCATACACAGCAAATAAATTAAAAATTCAAATATTAGACTCAAAACCTTAAAAAATCCTGGAAGAAAAGATAGGAAGTAAAATCTTGGCCATTTCTCTTAGCAATATTTTTTCTGACATATCTCCTTGGGCAAGGGAAGCAAAAGAAAAAAAAAATAAACAATAAGCCAAATTTATTTGGAGTCCTTTTCATTTCACTAGTGCTAGCAAGGCCAGAGGAAATCTTGCTTCTCAAATTCTGGGGCCCAATATGGTGGAAGTCTTTCCTATTTATATGTTTTTCAGCTTTTTGTTTTCCAAATTTGGAATAAGACTTCTGGACCTTCTGAGAAAAAGTCCTGTGTGCTGGGCCAGGGCTGTGAGACCATATCTCAAGGCCTGGCCTGGCGCCAGCACTGACAGCTCTGTCTAGGGCATAGTTTATGGCCCCTCTGGAATGGGAGTAGTCTTATTTTTCCCTATTATTTCAGCAAGCAAATGTTTACAGAAGCCAGAATAGCAGCGTTAAAATTATAAACAGCAGTTTTTACCCAAGATGGAGGTTACTATGCTTCACTATTAATCTTTAATTTTATGATATTTTATCAATTGTATACCCAGAAAGTCACTGCCATCCAGAGAATTCACCTACAATTTTTTCTTTTTAATCTGTTTATTTTTTTCACATTTAGCACTTCAGTACAACTGAAATTATTTTTTATGATTGATTGAGAAATGAGTCTATATTAATTCTTCCAAAATACTCGACCTTCTCAATATATTTTATTGAATAAGACAAAATTTCACCAGTTATAATATTCATTAAACATTAAAAGTCAAATGAGAAATCACAAAAGAAAATCATGTACACCCATTAGTCAAGTCAAATATCAGCAAGGGAAGTCATCAGGCTGCCTCCTGAGACGTTTCTTAGAAAGGCAATTTATGATCAATTTCCTACACTTCAGGGCCTGCCTTTCTGTCTGGCACAGTCTAACTCCTGATTTGTCAACACATCAAAAATAGATTTTCCTCTTGGGAATGATATGTCTAAACCAAACTCACACAAGACTGATATACAAAACCAGATGTCAGTGAGTTCATTTACAGTGAGAAGTGTAACTGTCACAATTACCACAAACTCATGTCTCCCCATCGGTGCCTTCTCTTTCTGTAAGGCAGGCTGGCACATAGCTCAGGATAATAATAGAAAGAAAATGGCGTGCCGCAGAGGATAGAAGAAGGGGAAGAGTATGACTTAATTTAATCCAAAGAATGCTTTGAGTTTTTGTCATTAGGTTACTGATGCTTTAAAATGTGCATAATTGTATGGCTTCTTTACGGTGATTTTATGTGCACAATTATGTGATGATGTCACATTTCAGCTCTCTAAGAGCAAGCTAATTTCCAAGTTCATAGGAATATGATTCAATAAGCTGACAGTAATATTATTTCTGCTTATCTTTTTTTGTTTGTTTTAATCTCTCTGCTTATTTTTATAACTATGGTAGTAGTTAAATAGGTTTTAATATCTGATAGGAAAATTTCATTTTCATTCATCTATTTTAAACTATGTGTAGTTATTTTTGCCTTTTTCTTTTTTTAAAATATATTTTATTGATATTTTACAGAGAGGAAGGGAGAGAGAGAGTTAGAAGCATTGATGAGAGAGAAATATTGATCAGCTGCCTCCTGCACACCTCCTACTAGAGATGTGCCCACAACCAAGGTACATGCCCTTGGCCGGAATCAAACCTGGGATCTTTCAGTCCGCAGGCCGACGCTCTATCCACTGAGCCAAACCAGTTAGGGCAGCCGTGGGCAAACTACGGCCTGCAAGCCGGATCCGGCCCTTTTGAAATGAATAAAACTAAAAAAAAAAAAAAAAAAAAAAAGACCATACCCTTTTATGTAATGATGTTTACTTTGAATTTATATTAGTTCACACAAACACTCCATCCATGCTTTTGTTCCGGCCCTCCAGTCCAGTTTAAGAACCCATTATGGCCCTCGAGTCAAAAAGTTTGCCCACCCCTGGGTTAGGGCCTTTTTCTTATTTAAGAACAATTTTATAAACACCTGAGTTTCTGAATAACAAAAACATAACATTTCTAAAGTATTATTTTTTTAAAAAAGTCCTGGAAACCATGACCTGTGAAACCAATGGAACTGGTAAGTACCGTATTTGCCGGCGTATAGGACGACTGGGCGTATAAGACGACCCCCTAACATTTCCACTCAAAATACAGAGTTTGTTATATACTCGCCGTATAAGACTACCCCCTCTTCCGCACACCTTCCACACACCAAATAAAAGGTAAAACAATATCAGATTTGATTTTAACATTTTAATTTATATTCAAATGCTTATGACATGCAGGAAAACTGTCACAAGGCTGTATGTAATCAAACATATACATAAAACAGTGCAAGTTTATTACCGGTAAACATACCGGTAATTCACTAAAGAAAACACACTCTATAGACTGGTACCGTAGATGCTTCTCAGGAACACAGGCAAGCAGCCCACAACCTAGAGGGACTGTCAATGATAGAAGAAAGAT
>NW_006374611.1:1553568-1564375 GCF_000327345.1 Myotis davidii | reverse complement strand
GCTGATGCCTGAACGGTATGTGGAATGAAGTGGGCGGGCATCGGGAGGCCACTATGGCACGGGGCAAGCACTATGGGCAGTCTATCTGAAGTGTACCTGGCGTATAAGACGACCCCCCACTTGGAGGCATATTTTTCAGGGTCAAAAAATCGTCTTATACGCCGGCAAATACAGTAGTAAAAATAAAAATTTTCACCTTGAGGGCCTGAAGAATACTGACATTTAATCAAACAGAGTTGACACTATTTCCAAAGAGCAGTACTTTTTCAACCAGTGTGCTTGTAGTGGCCACACTAGTGTGCCTCAATAATTTTTGCGATATGCAATAACTGACTATTTAGCCAGCAGCACTGACCTCTTTTCTCTTAGATTGTCAAATTAAAAAAAAAAAATGACAACCAACACAATAGCCAGCTGGTGTGAAAAATCAAAAGTATACCTACTTTTTGTCAGAGTGGCAAAAATATAATATATTTTTTGGTGTGCCACAGAATTTTAGTAATTAGTTTATGTGTGCCGTGAGATGAAAAAGATTGAAAATCGCTGCCACAGAGGCAGTTGCTACTTTAAGAGATTGTCTTAGTCTATTCAGCCTGCTACAACAAAACACACAGACTGAGAAGCTTATAAACAACAGAAGGTTATTTCTCACGCTTCTAGAGGCTGGAAGTCCAAAGTGCCAGCATGGTCAGCTGAGGGCGCTCTTTCAGGCCGCAGCCTTGCCCTCATATCCTCATGAGTCAGGAGAGGCGAGGGCTGTCTCCGGAGCTCTCTTGCAGAGACACTAATCTTATTTATGAATGCTCTGCGCTCATGACCTAGTCACCTTTCAAAGGCTTCACTTCCTAAAGGTCACTGCATTGGGCTTTAGCATAGGAATTTTGAAGGACATAAATATTTGGGCCATAGCAGAGATATTGACATTTTCCAAATGAAATACTAAGAAAAAGTCTCTAATTGGTACTAACTTTTTTATACCTGAGCCCAAAAAATGTTCAGACTTCATTGCACTTTTTGTCTGCAATTCCTCTTTTTGTATATTCATGAAGAAATATATCCATATGTTAGAAATTCTCCTAGATAACTTACATCAACTTTTTCTAACTACTCTGATGTGGCTAGTATGACAAAGTGTATTTGACGAGGTAATAGAGGAGTCTGTGCTGTTGCTCCCCTATTATAGCTAAAATCACAACTGCATGAAACTAGAGAAAAACATTCCAGCAAGATGTGGATAAGTATTTCTGGATATCATAGAACTAGTGAAAAAATTATAGCTGCTGGTTTGCTGGGGCTGTGTTTCTTCAGCATGACAAAATGTAAAACCTGGGTATATTATATACAATGTATATTTTTGTAGTTCATAAATTAACTTCAAAGATTTTAAATACTGAATTAACATCACAGTACACCACCAAATGGTCCTTCAACCAAGTGCTATATCATAAGCAACATTATTCTTACAAGTCTTTTCTGCCATCAGCTATCTGGCATAGATTTAAGTAGTCCAAAGATCAGGAATTCACTCCCCTCCCCTCCGTCCCTCCCCTCCCTCCCCTCCCTTCCGCTCTTTCCTCTCCTTCCCATTCTTGTTTTCTTTTTAAGAATTACCTCTTTGTATTACTCCAGAAAAATCAACAAATTAACTCATAGAACTTAAAATAGTAGCAGGATATGTGATGTAGAAAAATGTCTTAATCTGGAAAGTCAAGAGATGTAGTTTCTAATCACATTTTCCCAGCTGGATTACTTGCATAGCACTAGGAAAATCAATCCTTCTAGTTTTCAAGCTTCCTCTACAAAACAAAGTGGTTGCACTAAATAATAAATACAAAAATATTTTGTAATTGTCACATATCCATGATCAATGACTGTTAGATGTTTACAGCAAGAATCATAGAGGTGAAGCAGTGGTCATTTAATTTACCATAGTGAACAATCATGTTTGTGCTTATATTAGGATCTGAGTGTGGATGAATCATAAATAAATAAAAATTGAGACTGTTGAACAAAGTCATTTCTGCTCTTCTGCTTCCATTTTCTTCTCTAACTATGCATTATATGATCATGTGAATTATGATTAATTTATTAATAATAGTCCATGTATTATACTATGCTACAATACATGGAAACATAACCTCTAAATAGATTTTTTTAATAGCAAGGTAAATATAATAAAATTCACAAACTAAAGTTTGAATGACATCACTTCTGTAATGTAGAAATTTCCTTCTAAGGAAAACTTTGGAATTTGTAGTAAGATGCAGTGGTTTTACCATTACAGTCCAAAGTTTGCTGACTAAAACTCTCCCACAGCACTTCCTGACTCAGAAAAGAATAAACAGTTTATGAACTGATCACTGCTGAAGTAACGATCTTCATTAGCACAATTTTCATCTGACTCTTGATTGACCCTGGAGCTCTAATTACCTTAAGTTTAAGTATAATTGTGACCATCTGGCAAAAGAAGAACACATGAAACTGGGTGAATTTTCAAAGTCAGCTATGTAGAAACAGAGTCTTAGAGGTCACTAAACTAATACGTAAATACATAATGATTTTCACCCCCAGAAATAGAGGTTATTCTCGCCCTCAAAATAATTACTCTCATTTTAACTTCATAAGCATGCATTGTTATTGCTGTGTTAGTCACCCTGATTTCAAGTCTCACATTTCCTTCTATTTTATAATCCTTATTATCCTATTTTTGTTGATCTCATTTAAGAATGTTCCTATCTTCTTAATGCAGACACAATTGACCTTGCCCACAACAATCCTGTTTTTATATAAAATTTCAAGTTGGTGAAGGCATACATAAAAGGAAAAATGCTTCAAGCAATAAATGATACTCAGTTTATATTCTCCAACATCAGCATGTCTAAGTGTTCTTTATCCCAATAAGCATTGAGCAATGCTTACCCTTTTGAAAACAGTTTCAGTTTCTCTAAAATCCATACTGCTAACCACTCTTTCGTAGGTAGAATTCAAGTAAATAATATAAAGAAATAAAGGCTTTGCAATAGACTTTATATATGTGTATGTGATTATGCAATGCAATCCCAAATTATTTAAGGTTCTAGGGGTTGAGGACTATTGTGAAAATAATTGAATGAGGAAACCTATCCCAATGATTTTCATTTCCATTTTATGTTTTAACTAGAGGCCTGGTGCATGAATTTGTGCACATGTGGGGTCCCTAGGCCTGGCTGGTGATCAGGGCTGATTGGGGCCTGCTGGCCAGAGGTAGGAATAGGGAGGAGGGACCACAGGAGATTGGCTGGCTGGGGAGAGGGATGGAATGTGGGAGGTTGGCTGCTGGCCTGAGGAGGGAGCCGGCCCTCAGCCCCCCTGAGAAAGGGGCTGTGTATGCCACCACCCACCCCTGGTTTCCCGTCCTAGCATGGAGCCCAAAGTTCCCGGCAGGGTCAGGAGAGGAGGCGACAGTAGCCGGACCAGACATAGAAGGAATAGATGCCAGATGCCAATGCTGCGTTGGAGCCCCGCCACCGTGTGGTTCCCTACCTCCACCCTTCTCCTTCCCTGGCCACTATGCCGCCACCACAGTGGGAAGGTGGTAGGATGATTGGGGCCTGCTGGCTGGGGAGAGGGATAGGGTGTGGGAGGTTGGCCACTGGCCAGAGGAGGGAGCCTGCCTTCGGCCCCCCAGGAAAGGAGCCATGTCCACTGCCACCTGCCCCTGGTTCCCTGTCCCAGCCCGGGGCCTGAAGGCCCTGGTGGGGTCGGGAGAGGAGGTGATGGTCACTGGGCTGGTGTGGTTCCCCACCTCCACCCCCTCCTCCTTGCCTCTCATAGTGACTGGTTGACTGGTCATTCTGGTCATTCTGGTTATTCAGTAGTAATGGTCACTTAGGCTTTTATATTTATTGATGTAAAGTGTATTTGCAGAACTATTCTATATATTTTAATTCTCTTCTTTGCTATTTAATATTAATGTTTGGTCATGAATAATATTTATTATGAGAAATTTGGATTTAGTAATGGAATTATTTATTGAAAGCCAAAGAAAGTATTTGATTTAGATCAAGCAAATAGAATCTTCTTAACTTGAAACTCCAACCTCATTTAATTTTGACATTAAAACATGCAAGTATCTGATTGAAAGTTCCAAATACATTTGTCAACAATCTATTCATGTGTACATTTTAACCAAACTATGACTCCATTCTCTCCCAGATCTGTAGCTCAAACACTTAAACCAATTCTCTAGCAAAACACTTGACAGCAAAATAAGACAAAATATAGAACATTATAAAATTGAAGGGCACATGCATTTTGAGATAAACAAAAGTGTAAAGAATGATCACACACCTATAACTGTGCTCAGAGCAGATGGGGTAGCAGATTGTTGACTAAACTAATGAAGAAGATTGATGCAATGTCAATCAGTATGAATGATGATCACCTGTCTATAATGATGCTCCATGTAATACAAATATATTCCACAATGTTCCTGTCATGCTCAGCACCATGGTAAAAACATAAAATAGAAAGACATCTGAGCATTGTGTGAATTATAATGTTACAGAGTTCACTCTTAAATTCTTTTCTTATTGAAGAATAAAGTTTATTTAAGTCTGAGTTCATTTCATTTACTAGCTTACCTACATATACTCATAATACCTGTCAAAACAATGGTGTTGGCCCTCTGTGGTTCTCACAGTAAGCTTTTTTATTAAAAAATCATATGAAATAGATGCACATATCATAGGAATACAAAGATAAAGAAGATACATCTCTTACTTAATAATTATCATACAGGGAGATTCTTAAGTTTTAATAGCTTAAAGAGGAAGGATTCCAAGTACAAGTCATAAAATATTATATTTTATTCAGACCTTATATTGAGTATTTAGATTTTTGCAAGATTAAAAAAGGATGTTTTAATAAACATTGCATTTTGAGTTCTATCTTGAATAGATTTTTTAAAGCAGTGATGTTTTATATTAAACTATAATTTTTATTTTCCTCAAATTTTCTATTATGAATTCTTCCTGTAATGCATTTAAACATCTTAAATTATTTAAAGTGAGGATATTTTATACAGTACTAGAGGGCTGGTGCACAAAATTCATGCATGGATAGGGTCCCAGGGCCTGGCCGGTGATCAGAGCCAATCTGCGGGGTGACCGGGGGGGCCCCAGCTGTCACCCACCTTGGCTGGCCTGGTGCCTGTGGGCTGGGGGAAGCTCCTACATTGAGCATCTGCCCCCTAGTGGTCAGTGTGTATCAGAGCAACCAGTTGTTCTGCCATTTGGTCAATTTGCATATTAGGCTTTTATTATATAGAATAATAAATGTTACTAATTCAGATTTACTCATTTTTTCTCTCTAAATGTAGAGTATCTAGTCACTAGTCTTTATAATATACTGGGGGCCTGGTGCACGGAATTTGTGCATGTGGGGGGTCCCCTCAGCCCAGCCTGCACCCTCTCCAATCTGGGACCCCTTGGGAGATGGATGTCCAACTGCCGGTTTAGGCCTGATCAGGATAAGGCCTGGTTGCCCAAAACTGCCTACCCCCTGCCAGGCTGGTCACCCCCAACTGCCTACCTGCCAGCCTGGTCATCCTTCACTGACGCCCTCTGCTGGCTTGGTCACTCTTAACTGCACCCCCCTGCCAACATGGTCACCTCCAACTTTCCTCCTGCCGGCCTGGTTGTCCCTCACTGCCCTCTCTGCCAGCCTGGTTGCCCCCAACTTCCCCCACTGCTGGCCTGGGTGCCCCCAACTCCTCCCCCATTGCTGGCCTGGTCACTCCTCACTGCTCCCCTCTGCCAGCCTGGTCGCCCCACGCAGCCTACTTGTTCAGTCGTTTGGTCGTCCCTCACTAACCCCCCTGCCAGCCTTGTTGCCCTACTAGCCTGTTCAGTCGTCCATTCGGTTGCAATGGCCCCTGGCTCTTTATATATATAGATGCTAAAATTTGTTGTTTAGTTAGTGTTATAAAGCACCCTATTAGTCCTATATTTACAGTGCCTTCATGTAAACATTTTGGGGATGAATGAGACACTTCAGTCAATTTTTTCATTTTCTACCTATAATGTTCTTTTGAAATAATGACTTTTTTTTTTAAGGGATTTGTTTTCCTGCTGGATTTATTTCACAATGATTTGCTTTCTGATTTAACACTTAGGATAAAAATTAGAAGAATGGTAAGATGGCAGCTTGGTAATTTATTATGATTCCACATCCCTTCAACTCTGTAATTTCTAAAATTTAAAGAAAGCTGAAAATAGAAGGAATCTCAGTACATTTTTTGTTTGTTTAAAGTCTGTATTTTTTAAGTTAAGATTGAACACTAAGAAGAGGTGTTTTTTTATTTTATAATTTGTTTATTTAATTTATTTGAGGTGATTTCTATAATAATAAAAGCGTAAAATGCTAAATAGACCGGACGTCCTACTGGATGACCTTCAGGATGAAGCCGGGGTGCGAGGGAAGCCTGCGTCCAAGGTGCTGGAGGGAAGCCGGTGCCAGCAGCCGGGGGAAGGAAGGCCTACTCTTGCATGAATTTCATGCATCGGGGCGGTAGTTGGTTAATAGTCTACATTATAAAAACCCACTGGCCTTAATGCCGTAACAATGAAAGTCCGGTCACTAGGAGACTGCGTGCGTGGAGAGGCACATGCGGGTGGATGGGGCTTCATGCATAGCAAGGCACCCACGGGTGGGCAGGGACTTGACTCTGGGTCCCACGGTGTGGCAGGACTTGACTCTCGTTCTAGCGGTGCAGCAGGACTTGGGTGAGTCCCATGGCACCAGCAGGACTCAGGTTAGTCCCGTGGCACAGCTGGGTCTGGGGTCCTAGGTCTCACACAATTTCCCATGATTCTGGGTCTCACGCCATTTCATGCACTGGGTCACTAGTATTATATAGGTTTCAGGTGTACAATTTTGTAAAACATCATCTGTATATTGTGTTATGTGTCTACTACCCCAAGTCAAATCTACTTCCATCACCATTTATTCCCCCCTTTACCTTCTTCTACATCTTACCTCCCTTTCCCTCTGGTAATCACCATACTGTTGTCTCTGTCTATGAGATTTTTTTTTCTTAATCCCTTTGAACACACAGTGGCAGATTAAAATTACCACACTGTTGCTAGTGTCTATGAGGTTTTTTGTGTGTTTTTTTTGCTTAACCCCTCCACCTTTATCACCCAGCCCCCTTACCATCCTTCTTCCCTTTGACAGCTGTCAATAATTCTCTGTATCTATGAGTCTGTTTCTATTTTGTCTGATAGTTTATTTTGTTCATTATATTCCATGTATAAGTGAAATCATATGGTTCTTTTCAGGAATGGAATTCCTGGGTCATAAGGAAATTCCATTTTTAATTTTTTGAGGTAATTCTGTACTGTGATACACAGTCACTGCACTAATCTTCATTCCCACCAACAATGCACCAGGGTTCCCTTTTCTCCACATCCTCATCCACACTTGTTTGTTGATTTATTAATGAGAGATATTTTGACAGGTGTAAAGTGATATGCTATTGTGGTTTTAATGTGCACCTTTCTAATGATTAGTGATGAGCATCTTTTCATATATTTATTGGCCATCTGTATGTTTATTTAAGTCCTTTGTAAATTGTTTAATTGGATTGTTTATTTTGTTGATGTTGAGTTGTATAAGTTCTTTATAAATTTTAGATATTAACCCCTTATGAGATGTACCTTTGGTAAATATGTTCTCCCACTCAGTGAGTTGTCTTTTCATTTTGTTGATGGTTTCCCTTGCTGTGCAAAACTTTTTAGTTTAATGTAGTGGGGTAACCTGAGATATATTTTAGAGATTTTGTATTCACTAACTTTTTAAAGTATCTAAAAAATATCTCAGGTTTCCCCACTAAGATAGTAACATTAGTGGTTTCCCTTTTATCACTTAATTTTCAACTATCTTTTATCTTACTAACATTATTGATTATACTTTATACTGAAAAAGTAAAGTAAGAGATAATTTTATAAATAAAAACAGGCCAGAAAGACTGCAAGGAAACAATGTTAGAAAAATATACATCAAAATTTAGCAGGTATAGCAATGTTAATATCAATTATATTAATACTAGAAGCCCACTGCATGAAAATTCATGCACTGGAGGGGGGTTGTTCCCTCAACCTGGCCTGCCCCCTCTCACAGTCTGGGAGACCTCAAAGGTGGGAGGCAACCCAGCCATCAGGGGAAGGTGATGCCCCATTACACCTCTGCTGCTGCCACTGGCGGCAGCGCAAGCCTTGGCCAGCCCTGGTTACCTGAGCCTCGGGCAGCCCTGGGGAGCTGGGCAGCCACCATCCAAGGCTTGCCTGCACCTCAGGCATTGGCTGGGCAGCTACTATCTGATGCTTGCCTGTGCCTCAGGCTGGCCTGGGCGGTTGGGGAGCTGAGGGGACTGGGGTTCTCTGGAGGCAGGCGCACGGAGCAGCCAGGCCAGCCAGGTGCAGGCCTGGCCTTGCCCTGCACCTGCCACCCCGGTGGGGCTGAGGGGACTGGGCGCTACCATCTTGTGGCTATGGGCGCTGTCATCTTTGAGGGCATGGCAGTCAAATAGCATATTTCCTCCTTATTGGGTATGGGCACTGCCATTGAGGGTCAATAAGCATATTCCCTCTTTATTAGATAGGATTTAGAGCAAAACCATGTCAAAGTCATGGAAAATCTAGGTAAATATATAACAACAAATATATTAACCACAAAAACCTATTGAAAATTAATACAAATAATTACCTGCAAATATTTTTTTAAAAGCAGTAGAAAAAATTGAAAGAAAAATTAAACAAAAGATGTTGATGAAAACACATATTTATTAGTAAAATAGATGTAAAAGCAATTAATTTTTAGTGCTTGTATTTTGAAAATGTAATAAATTACACAAATGTCTAGTGATAATAGTCACAGGAATAAAAAGAGAAAAATACAAATAAAATTAGGACTGAAAAAAACCACCTGTTATACAATAGAAATGAAAATATATGTGAAATGATAAGCAGAACTAATTTATGCCAATAAATTAATAAACCTAATTACAAAAATTTTCCAGAAAAATATGAATTACCAAATATGACTTATGAAGGCATAGCAAGCTTAAATATAATATAAACACAATGTAAAGACATTGAACTTTTCTGATCTGCAGATTTATTTTACATATATATTTATGAATAAGTGTTTAAAACCATATGTTTTCACTAACTTTATATCTAAATATTAGATTCTACCCCTGGTTGAGGGTGGCTCAGTTGATTGGAGCATTGTCCCAGACACCAAAAAGTTGTGGGTTTGATTCCGTCAGGGTACATACGTAGGTTTCAGGTTGTATTCCCAGTTGAGGATGAATATGGGAAGCAACTTTTTGAAGATATAAATCTCTCTCTCTAAAATCAATGAAGCATACCCTTGGGTGAAGGTTAAATAAATAAATAGAAAATAAGTATTAGATTCTAATATGTAGTATTTTAATTGTTATGCTATTCTAGGAGTTAGTAATTCTAAGAAAATAAATGAACTGATTTTCAATTTTACCCAAAGACCTAGTCTGTAATAGCAATTTTTACCCTTTTGAAACATTATTAAAAAGTGTTTTGTTTTGATAGTTTCAAGATTAGAGGCATAAATAAATGAAACAAAATTTGGGTCACAGAGACATCCCTAGGCAAAGAAATAAATTTAATAATAGGTAAATTTGGCTTTTAGGTTTAGCAAGAAAATGATTGATTATTTAATAATAAGTACAATTTCTACATTTAATTATGCAATTGGGAAACAAAAGCTAAATCTCTATTCAAAGCGTTACATAATAGTAATCTTCACATGGATTAAAGATGCACACATAAAAAGCATAAAATGTAGAAGAAAACAAGTGGTTTTATGTTTTAATCTTGGAATGTGAAAAGTTTTCTTAAAATAGACACTAAAGCTATATATTTTTTCAATTATGAGATTTTATAACTTTTAATGTGGAAATTTAAACTGGTAGGTTAGCTTGCTGCTGGGGTCTGGCCAATGGGGACTGAGCAGGATGGGCTGGACATACCCTGGAGCTCTCCACAGCCCTCCCCTACTGGCCAACCTCTCATGTCCCTCCCCAACCCCGATCATGCACCAATGGGGTCCCTCAGCCTGGCTTGCACCCTCTTGCAATCCAGGACCCCTCTGGGGATATTGGAGAGCTGGTTTTGTCCCAATGGCTGAAAGATTGGTCACTGTGACATTCACTGCCCACCAGGGGGCAGACGCTCAACACAGGAACTGTCTCCTGGTGGTCAGCGCACTCCCACAGGGGGAGTGCCACTCAGCCAAAAGCAGGTTCAAGGCTGGTGAACACAGCAGCAGAGGCGGGAGCCTCTCCCACCTCCACTGCAGAGTGAAGGATGTCCTACTGATGGTTTAAGCCTGCTACCTGGGGGCAGAGGGAGCAGGCCTAAGCTGTTAATCGGACAGCCCCCAATGGATCCTGGACTGTGAGAGGGTGCAGGCCAGGCTGAGGAACCCCTCTGAGTGCACAAGTTTCATGCACAGGTACTCATGCACAGGTACGCTAGTACATATAACCTCCACTGCAGAGTGAAGGATGTCCTACTGATTGTTTAAGCCTGCTACCTGGGGGCAGAGGGAGCAGGCCTAAGCTGTTAATCGGACAGCCCCCAATGGATCCTGGACTGTGAGAGGGTGCAGGCCAGGCTGAGGGACCCCTCTGAGTGCACAAGTTTCGCGCACAGGTACTCATGCACAAGTACGCTAGTACACATATAAAGATTTATATCCCGAGAAACTAAGATGGCAGCATGGG
>NW_006374611.1:1534348-1550787 GCF_000327345.1 Myotis davidii | reverse complement strand
TTAAAACGTCTTTTGGTGTACATCTACATTTACACATCACAAATTTCTAAAGTCAGATCATTAAAATGCAAAGGAAACATAAACATTATTTAGATATTTAAGAAGAGAATTATTCATTTTTGTATCCTCTACGATCTGACAGGATCTCCCCTGCCTTCCCTCCCTCCCGTGCCTTCCCTCAGAGATTCTGCGGAATCTGTTTAACGTCTTTTGGTGTACATCTACATTTACACATCACAAATTTCTAAAGTCAGATCATTAAAATGCAAAGGAAACATAAACATTATTTAGATATTTAAGAAGAGAATTATTCATTTTTGTATCCTCTACGAAGTCTGACAGGAGACCTTATTCTATGTTTTTGTTCTCTGTTTTGTTTCGCTGTGCTTTGTTTCTGGTATACTTGGTATGAAACGTTCCAATCTAAGAGAATGTGATCACTGAAATCATGAAAGTGTGAAATAAATGTTTTGAGTAAGTATGGAGAAAACTTTTATGTAGAGCTTTGAAAATAAAAAAATGGTAGGAAAATGTTAAAGTAAAAAAAATCCACACTATTTCAATGTCTTACAGAATATTTAATTTGCTTTAATAGAATCTCTTCTTATAATTAAATATCAAATAATTGTTAATTTTTTTGTTAAAATATATGCAATTAAATGTATTTCTTTATAATCGAGGAACCACATAAACAGTTCAATAAAAATACAAAATTGAAAAAAAATTAAATAGCTGTTTATTAAGCCAGTTTTTAAATTATCCTATACCATTACTAACATGGAGCCAGTGTTTAATAAATATTAATATAAAAAATGGCTGGTATTTACTGAGTGCTCATTCTGTGCCTGGATTTGTCACAATTATGACACATGCCTTATTTTACTGTCTCATCACACAACAACCCAAAGACTTGAATATGTGGGTCAATGATCCCTGAGAAGGCTACCATCAGTGGTGATTAATTTAAGCTTTCATTAGTTACCCCAGAGTTGTTATCCTGGCATCAACAAGGACTGATCCAGAGACGGAGAGGCATTGATTGGACTGTCGGGCTTTGGAGGGAGGGTAGGGGTGGGTGGGGGTAAGGGGGAAAGATCAACCAAAGGACTTACATGCAGGCATATAGGCGGGCATGAGCAGGGCGGGTAGAGGGTAAGGTGGGGACAAGGACACATATGTAATATATTAATCAATAAAAAAATATATTAAAATAAAAAAAGATTTATATCCCATAGTTAAAAATTAGAAACAATGCCTGTCTGTTGTATGGAAATAGAAAAAATATATTATGGCACATATGTATTATGAAGCTATTAAACATTAGGTGGAGAGAGAAGTAAGAAAGAAAAAATATGTGGAAAAAAGAGAAAGAGGAAGAGAGAGAACATAAGCATGGCTACTACAGGGATATACACTAGCATAGGCAAAGAAAATGGTATGTTAGAATTTTTTTTATTGTGTATAATATTAACGTTTGATAGGTTTAGAATATATGTACATAATTTTAAAGATAAAGTATTAGTGTAAAATAGAATAAAAATACTTTGAATTTTATTTTTATGTATTTTATCCTTTATATCTAATTAATACTATAATGTGTTTTTTAAAAAATAATTCTTCATTGTTGAAAGTATTACATGTCTCCTTTTCCCCCATTGACCCCCTTCAGCCCGCCCTCGACCCCAGCCCCAGGCCCTCCCCCTCCCACTGTCCTTGTCCATGGGCCATGAGTCTGACAGGAGACCTTATTCTATGTTTTTGTTCTCTGTTTTGTTTCGCTGTGCTTTGTTTCTGGTATACTTGGTATGAAACGTTCCAATCTAAGAGAATGTGATCACTGAAATCATGAAAGTGTGAAATAAATGTTTTGAGTAAGTATGGAGAAAACTTTTATGTAGAGCTTTGAAAATAAAAAAATGGTAGGAAAATGTTAAAGTAAAAAAAATCCACACTATTTCAATGTCTTACAGAATATTTAATTTGCTTTAATAGAATCTCTTCTTATAATTAAATATCAAATAATTGTTAATTTTTTTGTTAAAATATATGCAATTAAATGTATTTCTTTATAATCGAGGAACCACATAAACAGTTCAATAAAAATACAAAATTGAAAAAAAATTTAAATAGCTGTTTATTAAGCCAGTTTTTAAATTATCCTATACCATTACTAACATGGAGCCAGTGTTTAATAAATATTAATATAAAAAATGGCTGGTATTTACTGAGTGCTCATTCTGTGCCTGGATTTGTCACAATTATGACACATGCCTTATTTTACTGTCTCATCACACAACCCAAAGACTTGAATATGTGGGTCAATGATCCCTGAGAAGGCTACCATCAGTGGTGATTAATTTAAGCTTTCATTAGTTACCCCAGAGTTGTTATCCTGGCATCCTGCAGAAGAAAGAAATCCAGGGAATTCAGTTGGAGAGAGAAAAATTAGATAGCTGAGTAATTAATTTGAAAATAGCATGAAATTTTAAATTAATGATGTTGTAGCCTACTTCTTCTGCACATTCAAAAATACCCTTTTGTGAGAGGTTGTGTTAATGGATCTGAGCACTATGAAATATAAGATACTATCAAATATTGTGGGTCCTGAGGAAAGTAATTTACAAATGTTACTGTTTTTGAAAAAATGTATTATTTTATTAAATATTTATATAATTATTATGTAGACTAAAACTACGTTCATTTCAGTGGTCATTATATTACAAAATTTGAAATAATTTTCTTTTATGAATATTATGGAAATAGTGAGAAGGGAAAAATCTAAAATATCTATTTGGATAAATGAGGAGAGAAAGAATTTGAAACTACTTATCTACATAGAACACTACCAGTATTCTCAAACCATGACTCTTGATTACAAATCCGGTGCTATTTAGATCTTAGCCTACGTTAACAAACTCATTTGTAGTTACCATGGCACAAGACACATCTCACACAAAAACTCCATGCACTTGGAATTGAGCAAGAGAAGATCCCCTGAGATTTCACACTCAATTACAAAGTACTCTGTAAGGTGCCTTTATGCTGGTTTTCTCAATTAATTACAGCAAGTGTCACCTTGGACAGCTTGCAGCAGTTAATTGAATTTGACAGGTTAACTTGAGAGCCCTATTCACTGAATTCTCTAGGGAGTTCGGGGTGAGCAAAAGGGCTGCCCAAGACAGAAGATTTTAAGTTAGAAAGAAATAGTAGAGTCAGCATTTGGCAGCTTGGAAATATTTATCTTCAAAAGAACAGAATGACCAGAGAATACTTCAGGGAGATACCATTTCATTATTAATGTGCTCTTTAGACTGTCCAATTTGCTTCAACTTTGGAGATTTCTGTGCTACAATCTTATAAATTTGGAGATTTTAAAATTATTTTAATAGATATGCAAATTACAATACATTATTCTTTCATGTTTTCAATTGGTCACATCCAAACACCACTAGAACACAAATTTTTATTTCCAGTGAAAATGCATATTTATTAGGCAAATTTCAATTTCAATAAAAATTTTTGTGTAATTGACTTTCAAGTTTGGAAAAGAAATCAATCGTTACTGTATTTCTTCCTTCTGCATTTAAGGATAGTATAAGATAAATTTTCAGCCATGACAGCAATTAAAACTTGCAGTACAATTTCATTGCTAGTAATTGGTCTGTTTATGTAGATTTTCTATTTCTTCTTGGTTCAATCTTAGGTTATATGCTTCTAGAAACTTATCAACTTCTTCTGGATTGTTTGATTTGTTGGCATGTCATTGTTTGTAGTATTCTGTATGATTCTTTGCATTTCTCTGATGTTGGTTGTAATCTACATTTTCATTTATTATTTTATTTATTTGGGCTTCCTTTTTCCCTTCACAAGTTTGGCTAGTTTGTCAATTTTGTTTGTCATTTCAAAGAAACAGTTCTAAGTTTCACTGATCTTTTTTATTGCTTTTAAAATTTCTGTCTGTTTTTAACTTTTCTTTAATTGAATTTAGTGGGATGACATTGGTTAATAAAATCATACAGGTTTCAGTTATACAATTCTGTAATACATCGTCTGTACATTGGATTGCATGTTTACCAGGCCAAGTCAAGTTTCCTTCCATCACAGTTTATCCCCTGTTTACCTTCTTCTATCTCCCCCAAACCCCCATCTCTCTGGTATTCATCATACTATTGTCTGTGTCCATGAGTCTTTTTTTTTTTTTTGCTTAATCCCTTCACCCTTCTCACCCAGCCCCCAACACCCTCCCTTCTGACATCTGTCTGTCCTCTATATCCATGAGTCTGTCTCCACTTTGTTAGTTTATTTTGTTCATTAGATTCCCCATATAAGTGAAATCATATGGTCCTCATCTTTCTCTGACTGACTCATTTCACTTAACATAATACTCTTCAGGTTCATCCATGCTGTTGCAAAAGGTAAGATTTCCTTCTTTTATAAGGCTGAGTAGTATAATATTGTGTAAATGTACCACAGCTTTTTATCTAGTCATCTACTAATGGGCACTTGCGCCGCTTCCAAATCTTGGCTCTGGTAAGTAACGCTGCAATGAACATAGAGGTGCATATATCTTTTCGAATTAGTGTTTTGGGTTTCTTTGGATATATTTTCAGTAGTGGAATTGCTGGGTCATAAGGCAGCTTCATTTTTAATTTTTTGAGGCATCGTCATATTGCTTTCTACAGTGGTGGCACCAATCTGCATTCCCACAAGGGTTCCCTTTTCTCCACATTCTCAACAACACTTGTTTGTTGATGTATTGATGATAGTTACTCTGTCAGGTTTGAGGTGATAACTCATGGTTTTAATTTGCATATGTCTAATGATTAGTGGCTTTAAACAATGTTTCATAGGTCTATTGGCCGTCTTTATGTCCTTTTTGGAGAAGTGTCTATTCAGGTACTTCGCCCATTTGTTAATTGGGTTATTTTTTTGGTGTTCAGTTTTACAAGTTCCTTATACATTTTGGATATTAACCCCTTATCAGATGTATCAGTTAATATGTTCTCCCATTCAGTGAGTAATTTTTTTTAATTTTGTTTATGGTTTTCTTTGCTGTGCAAAACTTTTTAGTTTGTTGTGTCACATTTGTTTGTTTTTTTATTTTGTTTCCCTTGCCAGAGGTGATATATCAGAAAAAATATTGTTATGAGAAATGTCCGCAATTTTACTGCCTATGTTTAATTCTAGGATTTTAATGGTTTTGAGTCTAACATTTATGTTTTTAATCCATTTTAAGTTTTTCTTGTGTTTGGTGTAAAAAGGTGATCTAGTTTCATTTTTTTGATGTATCTATCAAATTTTCCTAACACCATTTATTGAATAGTCTTTCTTTACCCCATTGTATTATTTTGCCTCCTTTGTCCAATATTAGTTGACTATAAAAGTGTGGGTATATTCTGGGCTCTCTATTCTGTGGAATGTAATTTTAAATTCAAAATTGACTTCATTTTCTTCCTCCTCACTTGAAAATTATCTTCTTCTGTTTTTCTGGTGTTTGTCAAAACATTAATCTCAGAATAATCACTCTAACTTCAAATATCTTCTCTAACTTCTTCCTTTACTATTATGAGCTTTTCAATAACACCTTTCAGTAATTTCAGTAAAATCCCTGTTCTAATCTTATTGCCATCTCTTTGGTGCAGAACATAATTACCATAGCTAATATAACATCAAAAGCCTCATGTCTGATATCCCTGCCTTTAGTTTCCAGTCCTCTCTGTGCTCCTGTCCTTAAGTCCATCTTCTGAACAATCTTAATGTGTCTTTTTCTAAAATACAGATTTGATTATGTTATTTCCATCTCTACTGAGATTGAGAGAGTCTCTTATTAACTTTAGTTAATTAAAGTTGAAATTCAAATAGGCACATTTGGGCTAGTGGCTACTAAATGGAACAGTAAAGCTCTAGAGGAAACTCTAAAATTAAAAAAATATAAAGGACTAAAATGGAATTCTAAAGAGACATTCTACTTGCCTAAAGTAAAACATAAAAGAGAAACAGAAAAACACAAATCTGGGGTACATAAATAGAAATAAAATCATAAAATGGTAGGCCTAACGCAACCATATCATATCAACAATTACATTGAATGCAAATGCTCTATACATTCTAAAGGTAGAGACTTTTACACTGGGTCTTTTTCAAAGAATAAGCTAGAAAAACTATATGGTGCTTATAAGACATGCACTTAAAAAAAAAGTATTAGCTTGCATGTAACATGATCGTGGGAACCCTGATCTGAGTACTCCAGATGTTCAAGGCCAATTTGAGTGTGGGTGCCCTGTCCAGAGTACGCTGGATGCTCAAGGCCAATGTTTCATACGCATTTGCAAAAGCAAGGACACCGTGATTGTACTGTACACAATGCGCAAGTGCGCCCTTCTATAACCCAGAGACTGATGCCATTCTTTTGGCAAGAAACCTCTTTTGTCTAAGTTGGTATTAAGTATGTTACTGACCAGCTGGTGTGCTGCTCCTTGGTCGGGCTACTATGTTTGCACAGCTCCTATGTTGAAGGCTGCTTTGTAGGAAAGATGTATTGTTAACCAGCCGGTGTGTGGCTGCCTGCTGTATGGGAACGCTTTGAAGAATTGTGTTGTGTGATGGCTTCTTAGTAGTAAGGGCTACTTGGGCTACAATAAAGGCTCTCCTTTATGCCTGTGACTTCTCATATATTCTCCATCCACTACCCAGCATCCATAAAGGTCCAGTTCCTAGCAGAGAAGGACCCGTGACCCCACAATGATAAATAAAAGGTATACAATGTAAGCAGTAAATGTCAGAAAGCTGGAATACCTGTTTTAACAAAATCAATGTGGATTTCTGAAAAGGGAGGATAATCAGATATATAATAAAAAGCACTTCATAGAGATAAAGCTAAAAGAGAGAAAGAACATAACAATCATAAATGTACTTACCTCCAAAGCAAATTTTCAAAATATATCAAGCAAGCATTGACAGAACTAAATAAAAAAGTAGATAAATTTAGTTATAACTGGATATTTTAGCATTCTTCTTTCAAAAACTGATAAACAGGAAATAAAGTCAATAAGAATATAGGAATTTTGAACAATACTACTACCCACCTTGTCCTCACAGACATTTATAGAGCACTCATCAAACAAATGCAGAATGCACATTTTTTCAACTGAATATGGAGTGGTAATCAAGACAGACCATGCACTGACCATAAAGTAATTTTGAACAATATCACAAGTTAAAATTTTTTAGTGTCTGGCTTCTGGACACAGTAAAATTAATTTAGAAATCAATCACCACATTTGTGGGACACAACACCATTCACTAAATATAAAATAAAATTAATGAACTAGAATTTATCAAAATTAAACTTGACCTTATAAAACATAAAAGTAAGAACAAAACAGCCTGCTGGTATGGCTCAGTGGTTGAGCATTCACACATGAACCAGGAGGTTCTCAGTCAGGAGGTGCTTGTGGTGGCGGACTCGATCTCCAGTAGGGGGCAGCCTATCAATGATTCTCTCTCATCATTGATGTTTCTATCTCTCTCCCTCTCCCTTTCTCTCTCTGAAATCAATTTAAAAAAAGAAAGCTGTTTAAAAAAGAAAGAAAAACAAAAAACCACCCATTGAGAGAGCTTATTAAGACATATCTGATAAAAGATGACTCATGAATAAGTAATTATTATAAATAAATAATGAAAAGAAAAACAATCCAATAAAAATGAATAGACAAATAGATCAGTGGAACACCATAGAGAGTCAAGATATAGACCATATAAATATAGTCAACAAATCTTTGACAAAGAAGCAAAGGCTATACAATGGGGCAAAGATAAACTTTTCAACAAGTGGTACTGAAACAACTGAACATCCACATGCAAAACTTTAATCTAGACAGAGACCTTACACTTCTCACAAAAATTAACTCAAAAAGGACCACACCTCTAAATGTAAAACACAAAAATATAAAACCTAGAAGATAAGATAGGAGAAAACCTTGGTATAGTCATGACTTTTTAGTTATAATACTGAAAGCACAATCAATGAATAAAAACTGAAAAACAGGATTACATTAAAAGTGAAAACTCTTGTCCTGTGAAAGACACCATCAAGCAAATGAGAAGACAGACATAGACTGGAGAAAAGTATTTTCAAAAGACACAGCTGATAAAGAAGCATTATACAAAATATACTAAGAATTCTTAAAACTTAACAATAGGAAAACCAGCAACCTGATTTAAAAAGTGTCCAAAGACATTAGCATATACCTTACTGAAAAAGACGCACAAAAGCCAAAGGAGCATATGAAAAGACTAGAGGCCCGATGCACAAAATTGTGCAAGAGTAGGCCTTCCTTCCCTGGCTGCCGGCACCTGCTTCCCTCCGGCTGCCCGCAGACACCCGGGCTGGCTTCCCTCGGCCCGGCTTTGTCCAGAAGGATGTCCAGAATGACATCTGGAAGGACATCCAGTGTAATTAGCATATTACCCTTTTATTATTATAGATGCTCTACATCAGATATCACCAGGGACATGTAAATTAAAATGAGACACCACTTGATATCTTTAGAATGGTAAAATTGCAAAATATGGTGCAAAATGTTGGTGAAAATGTGGAGAAACAAAAATTCTCCTTCAATGTGGGTGAGAATGCAAAATGACACTCTGGAAGACATTCGGTGTTTTGATTTTATTTTACAAAACAAAACATACTATTGCCATATGATCTAGCATTTGTGAACCGTGTTATTTACTGAAAAAAATATTAAAAACTATGTCTACACAAAAAACTGGCACACCTATTTGATAGCAGTGTTATTAATAGTTGCCCAAACATGGAAGTGTCCATGATGTCCTTCAGTAGATGAATAGATAAATAAACTGGTACACTCAGACAATGGGAAATTATTCAGTGCTAAAAAGAGATGAGATATCAAGCCATGAGAACACATGGAAGAAACTTAAATGCATATTACTAAGTGAAAAATCTATTATGAAAAGACTGCATACTGTATTTTTCCAACTACATGACAGTTAAGAAGCAAAACTATGGAGACAGTGAAAAAATATCATTTGCCTGAAGTTGAGGACAGGGTTGGGAAGGGATAAATAGGCGAAGCACAGAAGATTTTTAGAGCAGTGAAAATGTTTTGTATGGTATTATAATGATGGATGCATGCCATTCTACATTTGCTGAAGCCCATGGAACGTACAACACCAAGAGTGGACTGTGCTGTAAACTATGGACTTTCGCTTAATATGATCTGTCAGTGTAGGTTCATCAATTGTAATGTAAGTGTCACACTGATGAGAGATGCTGGTAATAGGGCAGTGGGGGAGGGGCGGCTATGCATGTGAGGGAGTGGCAGGTAAAACAAAATCCCTGTTCTTTTTCCTCAAATTTTTTATGAGCCTAAAACTGCTCTAAAAAAAGTTTTAGAAATAAATCATGAGCAAAACATTTGAAGTGACATTTCTTAAAGAAAAATATACACATGCTACAGATATTTAAATAGCCAAAAAAATACATGAAAAGCTGCTCCACATCGTTACATCACTACTGATTAGGTAAACACTAATTAAAATCACGGTATGATACCATAACCACTAAATGGTTAAAATAAAAAAAATGGCAGCATTAAATGTTGGTGATGATGTGCAAAAACTGGCACTCTCATAAACTGTGAGTAATACTGTATATCATATGTTCACTTTGCAAAAGTGAATCTGCTTTTTAATATATCTTTTTATTGATTTCAGAGAGGAAGGGAGAGGGAGAGAGAAACATCAATCTATCGGCTGCCTCCTGGATGCCCTACTCTGGAGATGGAGTTTGCAATCTGGGCATACACCCTGACTGGGAATGAAACCGATTTCATAGGTCGACACTCACCACTGAGCCATGCCAGCCAGACTTAATCAGTTTTTAATGAATTTTTATTCAGCAATATTACTACAATACTAGTTTTTTATACAAGAGAAATGAGAACTTAGATCCACAAAAAAATTTTTATACACTTTACTCAAAAAACCTCAAAATTGGAATCGAACCACATATTTATCCATACAAAAATAAATAAGCAAATGTGTTATTCACACAATTGAATTCTACTGGGAAATTTAAAAAGATTGAAATACTAATGTAGGTGTCACTCTCAGTCTCTATAATATTTGTTGAATGAAGCAAGCCAGACATAAATAATAAATATATTATTAATCCATTTATAAAAAGTTTAGGGACAGTAAAACTAATATGTTGTGCTAGAAATCAAAATAGTGGTTGCCTGTGGTTGCTGGCAAGGGGACACAAGGGAACCTTATGGTGTCATGAAAATATTTAATAACTGATTGCAATGGTGTACATATATTTATTTGAGAACATGCATTTGTTAACACTTAATGTTTTATGCACTTCACATTATGTAAATTTAACCTCAATTATTTAAAAAGTTTAAATTTTTAAAACTCTGATACTGAACAAAATTCTAAATTGTAACAAGTCTATGAAATTGCTCACATGTACTTGTAATAAAGGAAATTCAGGTGAAAAGCAAAGAAATATATCCTTTTTATCTACTATAGGTATATGTAAAATATATTATATTCTTAGGAAGATATTATACTCTCCTAGTGAGACATTAAATTACATACTCTTTCTGAATAAAATGTTTCTGATCCAGTAATTAAACATTTACAAATAATAAAATATTAAGGCAAATTTTGTATTCATGTATATTCATTGTGGCATTTTTTTATAATACTAAATTGTAAACAAGTGAAATTTCTCAAAATAAAATAATTGCATTGTTCAAATAAACATATGGTAAGCCACTTGGAAACTGTCATTAAAAACAGGGATATTTTAGCGAGACAAGCCCAGTGAGCCTGAAGCAAGTTCTAGTGGAGCAAAGAGAGAAGAGCTACCTGATGTTTTCATGGACGGGGACTCCCCTTCCAAAAATAACACTCCTTCATCTCGCCATCCCTCCTCTCCATATTCCGTCACCAGTAGCTCTCAATAGTAAAGATTTCAAGAGTGCAGTGGACTGAGTGTAAGCTACACTGATTTTCTCCCAGGACCCAATGGGAATTACTACTAAAATATAGAAAAATCATCCTGAACAACCAATGGAAGTCCATCTGGAGAGAACCCTTAAAACCAAAGATATAAAGAGGAGGCCATATTGACACTGGTGGGGAGTACAGAGACACAAGTGGGCTGGCTGGGTTCTCACAGGCAGTAACTCAAGTTCTTGAGGGATGTATAACCTATGGGGGATTCCCCTGAGAAGCATGGGGTCTAAACCCCAACCTGGGCTCTCTAGCCCAGAGGAACAGAATCAGGAAATGTGCTCATAGAACATCTGGCTGTGAAAAGCCGCAGTTTCTGTTTGGCAGGAAGAGAGCTCTAAAAACCCAGGTACTCTCAGAAAGGACCAATACACTAAATTCCATTTACAGCATAGAATACTGTGCAGCTGTCAAAAAGAAGAGTCACTTAGCCTTTGAGACAGCATGGAGACCCAGAGAGTATTATGCTAAGTGAAATAAGCCAGTCAGAGAAAGACAAGTATCACATGATCTCACTTACATGTGGAATCTAAGGAACAAAATAATCTTAAGAAAAAAAAAATAGGTCCAGGCGCATGGATACCTGGAACAGACTGATGAATCTCAGAAGGAAGTGGAGGCTGGGAGATGGGAAGAATTAACCGAAGAATTTATATCCATATATGTATAGCCCGTGGACACAGTTAATAGTTCGGTGAAGACCTAGGGGTGGAGGGGCAACTGTGGGAGTGGAGTGGAAATACCAATGTGGAGACATATGTAATACTTTCAACAGTAAAACTAAATTTAAAACATTAAAAATAATAATATAATGAGAATTTCCCACATCATCAAATATTACTGAGGGTAGAAAATGTTAATTATAAGATATTTCATGCCACAAATAATATTTCAGTGAATATGCACATATTTATGATACTTAGCATTAATTTTTAGGATTGTAATATGAAATAATGAAAATATTAATTTTTAAGGCTTAATGATCCATGTTACCAAATTATTTTTTATAATTTTGAACAAATGTACATTCTTGTCAGCAGTGTAACAACATGCCTATTCCACAACAAATGCATTATTGTTTTTTATTTTTACTTTCCCTATTTAAAGAATGCACAAAAATAATTTCAATCCTAGAATTTCACTTTGTATTTCAACAAATAAAATAAAAACAGAGTTTTTAAAAAGTAAAGTTTATTTTATGAGAAAGTACTCCTAATACAATGTAAAGAGTAACATTAGAGGTCAAAATGTATATTGAGTATAATTATAATTTATGAGAAAGTACACATATAATAATGTTATAATTAAAAGCTACTGGAGCAGACTGTCATTATGGGAAGCATTATTCTCAGTCTGTTGAGATCTTGTTTCCAGGTGTGTCCTCTGTTTGGCTCAAATAAACTCTTACTAAAAATTAAGTAATTAAATAAGTAAATAAAAGCAACTGGAGTAAAACATCCACAATATTTCTGGGGTAATAGAATTATAGTGGAATATGTATATATATATGTATATATATATATATCTTTGTATTTTCTGATTTCTTAAACATTTATTATTTTTCTAAATACTTATATTTATGAACTATTTTATATCAGTAAGTTTAAAAAATACTTTAGGTTCTTTCTCTTGCTGAGATTATCTTTATAGTATAACTGTTTAGAAATTTGCCACAGACCATTTTCTAGACCACCTGCTGTGAAACAGTGTTTCTTGGGAAGTAAAATACATAGAGGTCTCATCTGAAAGTTATATAGAAAGTAAAGTGGCTAAATTATAAAGAATCAAATTAAAAGCCAAATGACTATGTAAATATAGGAAATAATGAGAGATTTAATGAAATATTTTCCTGAGATTTACTCATAATTTAAATTTCCCTAATAATAAATTGGCTTCCTCTTTCTGAGTAGAATTCTAAATGGGATAAAATATTTTACTTTTAATAGAAGTTTTAGCAAAATCACTTTCAAGGACAAATATTTATGAGAAATAACTCCCAATCAGATTTTAGAATTTTCCTTCTACTCAGTATGTAGAGTACAAAAAATATTTGAACTTGAATTAGTCTTACCATTTGTAAATAAGTTATTTAGCACTTGTACTACTGGAACTGACAGAAATTACCTTTTCTCCCCTTATAATTATCAGAAACTTTTAAAAAACTTTCTGTACCACATACAGAATCTATAACACTTATTGACTTTCATGAAAATAACATTTATATTATATTTTATGACAGGAAGTTGGAAAGGTACATATTACATGCTTTTGAAAAATTATGGCTGGAGAGTGTTCTAAATGAGAAGGTCTTTGGTCTAGAAATTATGTAAACAAAGAATGATATGATTTTCATCATATGCTATGCCTTTGCTGAAGACGTATACACATACTGATTTCCAGTGTTCACCAATCTGTTTACATTAATAAAAATGAGTTTTCAAATTTAAAACATCTCTACTGACTGATTTTTAAGATATTTATGTAAACTATATAACTGGGCAATTTTAAGATGTATTTTTTATTTTTAAATTCTCTATAAGTAAAGCAGGTTGGATAATGCTAGTGCTACAACCAACTTAAAAGAAGAAAAGAGATTCAGCATTAACTGATTTTAATATAAATGGAAAAGATGTTAAGTCTATTGACTCATAAAATTTTTATGGCAGAGTGGACAAACTAAAATCTTTCTTACTAAAACAAGTCTGATAGAATATATCATTTCAATTTTTAAAAATATATGACTGAGCTAGAAAAGAAAGAATTGGATGTCCCCATGGTCAGATGTTAAGGCCTTGATTCTGCCATGAAATGTCAGCAGACCCCCAGCACCTCTGTTTTAATGATCTCACACAGCTCAGAACATAAATGCTAGGACTTGAATGAGGATGGGAATTTGAACACACACACCCCCATACAAGCTCTGGTAGGTTCAAAAGTAAACCTAAAATTTGCATGTTAAGCCATAAATATTTAAACAAATCATTCATGAGAATGGAAGTTTTCCAAATAAAGCTAAAAAGAGTTCTTGTGAGATTCCAGCAAAGCAGATTTAAGAGAGTTTATGTGATTAATTACTATTCTTCTTGTATTTATGCAAATAATCAGGCTACATTGAAACTGGACATAATATAGTAAATAGTCTTAGTTTGGCTATCTTTAATAAAAATGAGGGTGAATTTAGGGAGGAAATTGTGTTTCAATAGAGTCTATAATACATAGTTAAGATATTACACTGTAATTCAGTTAAGTACCTTCAAAATTTTATTTTTTACCTATAAACTCAACTGGATCCTAAATTTTTCTAGTTTTCTTAAATATTTGGCTACAACTCTCTAAAATAATGATTTATTTTTCTCCCATCCTTTGACTTGGAATTATTGAGAACTACTGATGCAACGTCAACCATACAGAATTTACCTGAGCATCGGATGACATCAGTGGAGATATTTAAACTGCAGATAAAGAGGATCTGTCATATCGTCACTGCTTGCTTTTATTCCAGCAAAAGAAACTCTAAGGCTTGTCGACTGACAGTCTTACAGACTCAGAAACTGATTTATAATTTGCTGTGATCATTAACCTTTGTTTCTTCTTCTGTTTTCATAGACATATTCCTTATGAAATACTTGATTGCTTGTTTACAGAACATAGGTCTCACTTTGGAAATCCATCTGTAGGTCTGACTCCTGAAGTGACACTCAACAATTTAACTGAACTGACTTATTTTCAGGATTAAATAATTGAGTCAATGAATATGGAGCAATCTACAAACTTTGTTGCTGGAATAATACAACTCTATATCAAGATGAAGATTTAGGAATTCTAGCCTATCCCTACTTTGGGAGAATCAGCTAAAGTATCTCTGTTTCAGTCTCCGATCCCGTTTCCTTGCACCCTTAGATCAGGCATGGAGAGCCTTCCATACTCTATATAACCAGGGCCGACAGCCCTTGTCAGCAGAAAGCAGTTACTAAAGACAGATCATCCTGTCTCATCAACCCTAAAAGATTTTAGGGAAGGAAGTCTCTAAGGAGGAAATGTGACAAGCTAGTAAGCCAGGACAAGTGGAATAGGGAAACGGACACAAACAGTTTGCAGCCATCTAGTAAATCCTGTCTTCACTAAACCCAAGGACACTGAAGAGTAATGGTTTGCACTTCTCAACAACAAGAGGGTAAATAGCTTAAATCACCGTACTCAGGAACACAGATAGCAGAAATCCAAGAGGTGTCATTTGCCAACCACACTCAAGGACAGATGAAGTTAAGAGAATAAATCTCATTTTTGTACATTAGCATAAAGCTGATGAATATTTTATTGAGATCCTCTCCTGAGATCTCCCTAAACACCCAGGCTTTAAAATCTCTTAAAACAAAGGTCCCAGGGTGCACTGTCCCTCCTGAGATTATGGTATGCCTTTCTCCTCTCCTTGCCCCACTGGTCTGCATCTCCTAAACCCCAAGGGACCCAAAGAGGCTTTCAAAAAGGCAGCAACTGGCAGGGGCATTTCATCCCAGGCAACCCCCGTAAACCTGACCCAAGCCCTTCTTTTTTTTACTTCTTAATGCCAGCTTAGGCTCATTGCCCCACCAAGTCCCTCTTCTCTTATCCTAGGCCCTTCCTTGTTTCACTGACTCCAACTTTAAAAAACTTCCTCTAAAATTAAAATAAGTAAATAAATCTATCCTATCTTATAAAAGAGAAACATGGTAATTAGCCATATATCCGCTACCCTTCCCATTGGCTAATCAGCGAGATATGCAAATTAACTGCCAGCCAAGATGGAGACTGGCAGCCAGGCAGCTTGAAGTTAACCCGAGGCTTGCTTGCTTCAGTGACGGAGGACTCCAACATTCACCCGCCTGCCTTACCGGCCTCTGAACTTGCAGTTTGAAACATTCTTACGAATATAGAAGCTAAACAAAACCCCAGAGACCTGCTTTCACCCAGCCAGGATCTCAGAGCTGGAGAAAGCAGTACAGCAATAATGTCTCAATCATAGAAGGTAAATAAATCCCAGAATAAAAAAAGAAAAGAAAAAAGGAAGAGGTTGGGAGCTTCAGTTGCCCGCCAGCCTGAAAACAGCCTTCAGGCCCTCACCCAGGCTGGCCAGGCACCCCAGTGTGGACCCCCACCTTGAAGGGGGTGCGACCAGCTGCAAACAGCCATTATCCCCTCATCCAGGCTGGCCATGCACCCCAGTGGGGACCCCTACCATGAAGCAACAAGATGGCAGCTAATTTGCATACTGAAGGCAGGTGGCAGTGGGCAAGGCTGTCCGCAATCTGGGACCGGATCTGGGACCCTGCTCGGCAGGTGGCAGGGCAGGAGGCTGTCCGCAGTCCAGAACCCAGATCTGTGACCCTGCCAGGTGGGGGCCCGGGCTT
>NW_006374611.1:1522762-1533395 GCF_000327345.1 Myotis davidii | reverse complement strand
CCAGCCAGCCACTCCAATAGGCCTCGATTGAGGAGGTCTGGCCAGCCAACCTCCCAGAGTCCCTTCCCCTGGCTGGCCAGGCCAAGAGACACTCACTCATGTACGAATTTGTGCACCGGACCTCTAGTAAATAAATATATAAATAAATAAATAAGTAAATAATAAACTTACTTAAGACTCCTTTCACTACTCAATGTAGCCCAAATTAAATAAATAAAAATATGACTAGAAATACAATTTACTAAAAATGAGCACCAATAATTATAGAAAGCTTAGAGAGATGAACTTCTAGAGGAGAAATAAAATAAACAACATCATACACACTACACATACAATTCACCAAGTCTAGACATTTTCATAACCAAATCTTCAAAACCCAGTGAGTCCCAATGGTTACATATATTGTTCCAAAATATAAAAATGAAGAAAAATATCCAATTTATATAATTAAGCAAATATATCAATACTTATAATTGATAAATATACAAAAACATAAAACAGAAAAATAGAAAGAAAACTAACTAATCTCATTTACAAATATCAATGTAAAAATCCTAGATAAAATATTAGTGTATAGATTGTAGCAACACATTGCAAAATTAAAACAAGATCATATGACATTTTTACCTTAAAAATGCAATAGTACAAAGATAATTCAATATTAGGATATCCACTGATATGATTAATCATATTGATTGATATAAGGAGAAATATACAAAAACAAACAAACAACAACTCCATATAGCCTACCCGGTGTGACTCAGTAGATAGAACATCAGTCTGCGGACCAAAGGGTCCACGGTTTGATTCTGGTCAAGAGCATAAACTTTGGTTGCAGACTCCTCCCTGGCCTGGATCCTGGTCGGGGCTCCTGCAGGAGGCAACCAGTTGCTGTTTCTTTCACATTGATGCTTCTGTCTGTCTTTCCCTCTCTCTTCCCCTCTCCTAAAAATCAATTGAAAAATATCCTCAGGTGAGAATTAACAAAATAAATAAGTAAATAAATAAATAAATCTTAAAAGAAATCAAATCAATATAATAGGAATTTATAGATACTTTATTTCATTTTCTTTCTTTCTTAGTTTCTTTCTTTCTTTTAATATACTAGTAGATACTTTACATGTTTCTTTTTAATTTTCCAATACAATAAGAAAGGAAATAAAATTAGTAATGCAGAAATTAGAAAAAAAGTAAAACTATATTTATTTCTACAATAACTTATAGTGTACTTAAAATATACATGATAATCAACTAGAAAACTAAATCAAGAAAAATAATTTCCAAAGTAACCATATGTATAATTAAGATACAGCAAAGTAGTACCTTCATTACTCAAAAAAAAAACTATAAAAGAAAACACTTCTTACACTAGCAACACTAAAAAAATTTAACACAACAATAAAATTCATAAAAATTGTAGAAAATACATATAATGGGGGGATAAGGACACATATGTAATACCTTAATCAATAAAGAAAAAAAAAAGTGCCCTGACCGGTTTGGCTCAGTGGATAGAGTGTCGACCTATGAATTGAAGGGTCCCAGGTTCGATTCTGGTCAAGGGCATGTACCTTGGTTGCGGGCTTATCCCCAGTGGGGGGCGTGCAGGAGGATCAGTGATTCTCTCTCATCGTTGATGTTTATCTCTCCTCCCTTCCTCTCTGAAATCAATAAAGAAATACATATTTTTTTTAAAAAGCAACTAATCAGTGTTTCTCACATCGATGCCCCCTCCCTCGTTGCTTCCCTCCCTCGTTGCTTCCCTCCCTCCCTCTCTCTAAACATGTCCTCAGGTGAGGATTAAAAATAAATTGCAACAGTAACATGTTTTTGATGAAGGAATTTTCTGAATTCCATTAAGCCAATTTTTATTTTTAATCACCCAAGGATACTGATTTTAGAGGGAGGGAGAGGGAGGGAAGCATTGATTGCCTCCCGTATGCATTCCTACAAGGCATCGGACCCGCAACCTGGGTAAGTGCCCCAACGACACTCCAACCAACTAAGCATCACTGGTCAGGGCCCATTAAGCCGATCCCCAGAGGCCAGGCCGAGGGATCCCACCTGTGCACAAATCTGTGAACCAGGCCTCTAGTATGTGTATATATATATATATATTTTAAAAAGTTCCCAAGTGATGCAAAAATAGCCTCAAACAAATAAAATTACATTTCCTAGATAATATTTTGAGATGAGGAAACAGTCCACAGGACCACACTCACTTAGACAACAAGTGAAGATTTCAGAGTTGCCTTAACCACCCTTACTTCTGACAATTGCAAGTTTGGGAGTCCCCAAGGTCACCTTCAGCTTCAATAATTCACCAGAAGAACTCACAGCACCACTGGAAGTTGTTATACTGCAGTTACCATTTATTATAATGAAAGGATACATTAAAATCAGCCATGGGAAAAGATGTGTGGGGCAGAGTCCAGGAAAATTGTACATGCAGAGCTTCTAGCTGTCCTCTTCTAGTGGAGTCATGAACAACATCAGTTCTTCTGGGAACCAAGGAAACTTACCTGAGCTTTGGTGTCCATAAGTTTTATTGGGGTTGGGGCATATAGACCTGGTTGGTTGTCCACATGGCTAGTCCCATGCTCTAACCCTTGCACAGATTTAGCTGCTATGTAACCCAAAGCTCCTATCCTAAGTCACATTGTTAGACTATCTATTGACCAAAGACCACAGCTAAACAAAAACACTTTTTCCAGACAGAACATTCTAAAAGCTTAGATCTCTCTTTTGACAACGTTAAATTCTTTTTTTCTTTTGTGTTGAATTTATTGCGGTGACATTGGTAAATAAAATTATATAGGTTTCAGGTGTACAATTCAATAATACATCATCTGTATGTTCTATTGGGTGTTCTACTACCATTTATCCCCCCATATCCTTTTCTACCTCCCCCACCACCCATCCCCTCTGGTAATCACCTTGCTGTTGTCTGTGTCTATGAGTTGTTTTATTTTCTATATATATGTGCACCCCTGTGTTCATTGAAGCATATTTGCAATAGCCAACATCTGGAAGCAGCCCAAGTGTCCACTAGTAGATGAGTAGATAAAAAAAACTGTGGTACATTAACACAATGGAATGCTATTCGGCTATAAAAAAAAGAAAAGAAAATCTTCCCTTTGCAACAGCATGGAAGGACCTGAAGAACATTATGCTAAATGGAGTAAGCCAGTTAGAGAAAGACAAGTACCATATGATTTCACTTATATGTGGAATCTAGTGAACAAAATAGAAACAGACTCACAGATAGAGAACAGACTGACAGCTGTCAGAGGGGAGGGGAATTGCGGGGCTGGGTGAAAAGGTGAAGGAATTAATCATAAAACAAAAAACAAACAACAAAGAAAATACACACTAAATACACACTTTAATACACACACATATATGCCAATTCTTCCTGAACTTTTATCTATTTTCAAGTAATTTCAATAAAAATATTCCTTTTTTTCCAGAATTAAAATATTTAATTTAAAATTCCCTATGAAAAAATGTTAAAAATGTTAGGAAAACCATGAAAAAAAACAAAAACAATGAGGACAGATTATCAGGGCAATATTAGGGCTTACTAACAAATATTGAAAGATTCCCTCTAGTTATGCTATTCAAAACAGGAGCCATTAGCCAAAATAGGCTATTTAAAATTAAATTAATAAAAAGCACATAAAATAAAAACTTAGCTTATCAATTGTACTAGACATATTTCAAGTGGCTACCATAATGCACAAGATAGCTATGGGACATTTCCATCATCTCAGAAAGTTCTATTGGACAGTGCTGCCCGACAGCTTCTGTATTTAGGCAATTTTGTTCCATAAAATAGAATTTGAAGGCATAAACCAAAATATATGTGGATATTTAATTTGTAATAAAAAAATCTCAAGTCAATGATATCATAATATCTAATTCATGATGTAAAGCAGCTGGATAGCTATATTAGAAAATATAAAATTAAGCCCATACCTTATACCATAAATAACCAAACTGATCAGTATATTCATGTATTCTGATAGCTATACATATATGTGTATGTACATGTATAAAACATGGTAAATCCATATAATAGCAGTAAGTTTCAGGTCATCAATAAGCTTGTGCTTTTAGACCTCAGTGTAATGATTTTCCCTTTTTTTATAATATAACTTTTTCAGCTACTCTTAAATTGAGTTCCAAAATCTTTGAAATTTAAGTTTATTAACATCATACACATTTCCATCATGTATAACTTCATACCTTTTATAACTGCAAAAGCAGAAATGATGTGGTAATTTCTAGGTTACTTTATATGCACTTAATTATCTCAATTAACATTAACTATTACTTTAAAGTGTTTACAATTTATATTTAGCTACATGTCAGTTTGCACTCTGTTAATTTAGTGAAACTGAAACTGCTTCCCAGAATCCCATGGCCTATTGTACTAGTTTAGAGTGGCTAAAATAGGAAATGCTTGAGGATTGGAAGGCAGAAGTGAAGCAGCTGCTTAATCTTTAGAGGCCATTGGAGTAGATGCCATGATAGACAGAAAAAGTGAGTTCCGTCCTGTCTCACTCTGTATCCAGCTCTTCTCATTGCTGGCCCTACTGACAAACAGCAGCTGAAACCCACCAGCACATGTTTGGCTGGAGACCTTTAAAAGCAAGAGCTATGGCGTTTGGACACTTTGTCTTAGCCTTTTCCATTAGCTTCTCTTATGCTCCCTTTTCCTTTGGTGGCTGGGCATTACTGGCTTCCCAGAATCCCCTGCAGTTCCTGACTTTTACCCATCAGTTCTTTGGTAGGGCTGGTTAGCAACTTTTTCTTGATCTCTAAATCCCCCTCCGACCCTTCCTTCTTTAGACTCTCCATAAATATGTAAGGTGTTATTCCCATAATTAATTAATATCCATAATTCTTATGGTAGATATCTTTACTTGTTTAAAAACCATTGATAGTTATTTTACAAACATTAATGTACATTTCAGTCTTACACTGTTGGTTTGTAAAATACTGCACAATATAAAATGAGGCAATTTTCTAATACTTTTAGTCTTTTCAGATTTCGTCATAATATAATTATTCCAACTAAATATTATATATTCGTGGAAATAATTGCAAATATTTTCTTTCCATAAATCTAAAAAAAACTATTTGTAGTTATTTTAAGCTCATCATATCATCTATACATTTATCTATATATATGTAGCTAGCTATCATCTATCAATTTATCTATCATCTATTCATTTTGAGCAGTAAATTATATAATTTAATGAATTTCATTTTAAATGAAATATAAATTTGGAAACTTACTTTTGTAAAGCAAATAATTAGTTACAGAAACTTTTATTTGATAATTAGAAGAAAAAGTCAGCTTATTTTTATAAGTCTTAATGGTTCCTTTTACTTTAGATAATTTAAAAGAAAATCTTTTGTTGTTAAGACTAATTCATTTTTGTCCTTTGCACTGCACATTCTTTCATGATTTTCAAGGTCATAGTTAATATACAATGAACAATACCATTATTTCACCAGGGGGCATAGTCAATGGTACATTTACACATAAAAGCAAAAGCTCTGTCTTTAATACAGTGAGATTCAGTTCTCTTCTTTGTACTTCAATTCCTAGTTCTTTTTCAGTTTCCTCTCCTTTACAAGTTTGCATTATCACAGGTAGGAAGTCTTGTCACATGCAGTGATAAATTGTTTCATTTATTTAAAATAAAGCCTTTGTATTTTACTCCATATGCTAATGCAAACATATATTTAATCATTAGGAAAAGATAAAATCCTTACCTAGTAGGAGCAGAAATTTCTCACTGTTCACAGGCTTATCAGCAAACCACATACTGAGTGGCCAAGCTAGCTGCCTGAAAACAGTCTTCTTTTAATCAGTGAATCATTATGCCAGTAACAACATGAACAACAAAAAGTTGTCTAGTCTCATATCTTGATTTGCATGTTCACAAAATTTATTCCCGGGGAAAGGCCATCATTCTACTGACTCAAAAATCAGACATTAGAGGTCAAAGAAAAAGTCTTCCTCTATCTCTAATACATGGCCCAAGGCATGTTGCTTATGAATTTGCTAAATCATGATTGTCACATATTCTTTCACCATAGAATCTTGTCAATTGGTTGCTCCCCAAATGTAACCAACACTACCTGCTAATATGACATAGCTGAGTTTATTACTTACTGTGGTAAGGAAGAATAGCCTTCTACAAAGCGATGGCAGTGTCTGGAGAGATGCATTGTTATAATGTTATGGTCATAAGAAAACCCCTCTAATGTGTGAAATGATTATTGTGTGAAATATTTACTGTGTGGAAACCCTAACATTCTGTAACTTCCAAAATGTTACAAACATGGTGAACGCCCCACTATCTTGATGTAAGCACCCTAAGCCCTTAAAGTGTAAACGCCCTGCTCCTAGCATAAGGCACACCGTCTGGCCCACACCAGTAAGACACAAGTTGTTTACTGCCGGCTATATAAGCACCGGACCTTCTTCAGTCGACGTCTCCTGCCTGATAAGAGGAGGACTCCACCTCGCTCAGTGAGACGAGCCCCTGACTGACTGCCCTGCTGTGCGAGCCCGAACCAACTGCAGCCACCTGTCTGTCTTGTCTTCGTCGTCTGTCTTTCCATGTGCATTGTCGGGTGGCCTTTGCTGGAGCCTAGGACCCAGAGCATAAGGCACACCGTCTGGCCCACACCAGTAAGACACAAGTTGTTTACTGCCGGCTATATAAGCACCGGACCTTCTTCAGTCGACGTCTCCTGCCTGATAAGAGGAGGACTCCACCTCGCTCAGTGAGACGAGCCCCTGACTGACTGCCCTGCTGTGCGAGCCTGAACCAACTGCAGCCACCTGTCTGTCTTGTCTCCGTCGTCCGTCTTTCGATTTGCATCGCTGGGTGGTCTTTGCTGGAGCCTAGGACCCACTAGGAATAGGTAAATAAACCTTGTATGATTGCATACTAATTCTGTCTTGTGTGTTCATGTGTTCGGGTTTGGATCAACTGTCTAGACTTTAAAGTACCAAGGGATAGGCCATTATTGCTGACCTCTGGTCACCTGCATATGTCCCACTAAATCTAGGCAGATAATTAATTAATTGGGGCAAAATTGAAACATACATAAAGCAAGAAATTCCAGTATTGACAGTTAGTTTTGGTGTCCCTATTACTTACTTCAGTCTAAAATATACAGTGTCATAAGTATCACTTAAGATTTTTCTCAGTAAGTTTATGGGAATAATGGCTACCACATGCCAATAAAAAGATAAAACCTTGCTTAGGTGTCTTTCACTTACCCTTAAATTCCTCTTCCTACATCCTAGGGGATCCTTAGCTTCTGAAGGTAACCTAGCTGAACTGTGACTATTACAAATGCCATGCCAGAAAAGGCAGGTGTCAGAGTTACCACACATAAAAGGGTACGGTCTTTTTTTATTTTAGTTTTATTCATTTCAAACGGGCCGGATCCGGCCCGCAGGCCATAGTTTGCCCACGGCTGGGATAGACTTTAAAGTACCAAGGGATAGGCCATTATTGCTGGCCTCTGGTCACCTGCATATGTCCCACTAAATCTAGGTTGATAATTAATTAATTGGGGCAAAATTGAAACATACATAAAGCAAGAAATTCCAGTATTGACTCTAGGTTGATAATTAATTAATTGGGGCAAAATTGAAACATACATAAAGCAAGTTCCAGTATTGATAGTTAGTTTTGGTGTCCCTATTACTTACTTCAGTCTAAAATATACAGTGTCATAAGTATCACTTAAGATTTTTCTCAGTAAGTTTATGGGAATAATGGCTACCACATGCCAATAAAAAGATAAAACCTTGCTTAGGTGTCTTTCACTTACCCTTAAATACCTGTTCCTATATCCTTGGAGATCCTTAGCTTCTGATGGTAACCTAGCTGCACTGTGACTATTGCAAATGCCATGCCAGAAAAGTCAGGTGTCAGAGTTACCACATTTTTTTTTTATAAAGGAAAAGGAATAACTAAAATGACCATTTCGTTAGAGTGGCAAATATTGGCTAAGAGAATTCAGCAGTGGGTAAATTATTAATTGTCCTTTAAGAACTCCCCTAGGAAATCTTGGATCCTTCACCTTGAATTAGGAATTCCTCCTATGTTCTCTCATTGGTTTAGAAACTATCTACTATCAACTTCATTATTACAATCATATTTGCCTCCCTCGTATCACTTTTTAGTCTGTTAGTCCTTAAGAGTGAAATATGTCCAATGAGGCTCAGTATCCACAATGTCAAGAAATGCTGCTTGGATGAATGAAAGGATGAATGAAGTGATTCATGCTGACATGCTTGGAGGAAGAAACTTTATCCTACTCTCCAGCTCCTCTGGCGGCTCTAATAATTAAATATACATGAGACAGATTAATAAGAAAAAAAATAACCAAATTTAATTACATATGCATGCATAGAAACCTCACATACATGAGAGAGTCAGAGACCCCACGTACACGAGAGGCTCAAAGACAGAAAGGGAAAATGAGTATATATGGCATTCTGAGCGAAGGATGTGGTAGGGTGCCTTTAGGTGAAACCTCAATTTCACTTTTATAACTTTGCAAGATAATAAGAAGAGCGAATGTTACTGATTAGTAGTTTTCCCTGCCATATGTATAGGTCAAAAAAAGGTTATTTCTGGTGTCATTCTTTTATGAGTAGGGTCCCAAATTTAAAACACCTCTAGTAATTGGAAGAGCCCAGACCCCTTGATGGGCACATTCTTAAGTGGCTGAGTCACTTCACTGAAGTTGAAATAAACAAAAAGCAAAACCGTCCAGGTCGCAGATGTAAAAAGGCATCCATAACAGAAATATCGAACTGTGATGCTTCCCATTATAAACCTAGCATAACTGAAGGGCCATTTTCAGTTTCCTGGAGCAAAGTACCATATGTATAGATCAAAAAAAGGTTATTTCTGGTGTCATTCTTTTATGAGTAGGGTCCCAAATTTAAAATACCTCTAGTAATTGGAAGGTTATATCCAAATGTTTCCAGATAGTCTCAGATTATTAGACTCATGTTGATGGGAGTATAAAAAGCATGGTTCTCAAATTGTTAAAAGTGATTCTCTGGAGAAATAGTGATTACCTATAAAATGTTTAGTTACTTAGCATTTTAGAATCAGCAGAAAGACAAGATAGGATTTGAGGATGAGGGATTGATGAATCCAATTGGTAAAAGAAGGCTGAATTTAAAATATCGTTAGATAGAAAAGATGAACTTTTTACAATGAAACTAAAGCCTTCAAGGTGAATACGTTCTTAAGTCAAAAGAACACCACTTAGAAATCTACAGATTAACTTCAAAAACTAAACGGCTCTATGAGATTTAGACCTTTATCATGATTACTTAAACAAAACCCATTCTCTCAGAGAACTGAAAAACTATACAACAGCCTTATTAGAAAAACCACTAGAACAATGGTACATATAGTGAACCATCACCCGTCTGCTTAGAGGCAGGGAGCCCATACCAGAATGCAAATCAGCTATATCTCTAAGCATACTATGCTATTCAGCTAACATTTTATTCCTAGCAAGACATTATTGATAAAGATTTTCATTCTGCTGCAAAATCCTCAGCCCATTGTGAACCACATTCTTCATGGCCCAGCAGCTCACATGGCCCAAGTGTTTTTCATGTGTCTTTTGCTTATTCTAAGTCCTAGTATGCTTCTGAAAGCTTTCTTATTTTTCTTGGAGATTGAATGTGAATAAAGAGCTTTATTAGCCCTCAGATTATTTAGTGGTGAGTTATAAGTATAGGCAAATTAAAGTAAACTGGATCACAATCTTTCTTTTCCCTAAAAATCACCTCAGTTCCTTTCAGAGATATTCAGTGCTAATGTAGTGGTTTGAATGGTGCCCTTCCCCATACCCGACAAAGATAAATCTACATCCCAATCCTCTAAAAAATCCTGTTAATGTTCCCTTATGTGAAAAAAAGGTCATTGCAAATGTAATTAAAGTAAGGACATCATCTTAAAATACCCTGGTAGGCCCTAATTCCAATGACAAATGTCCTTATAAGAGACACACAGAAGAGAAAGACACAGAAGAGAAGGCGATGTGAAGACAGGCAGCGATTGGAGTTTGGCCTCAAGTCATAGAAATTGGCAACACCCGAAGCTGCAAGAGGCAAAGTCGGACCCTTTGTATTTCAGACTTCTAGGACACACAGAAGAGAAAGACACAGAAGAGAAGGTGATGTGAAGACAGGCAGCGATTGGAGTTTGTCCTCAAGTCATAGAAATTGGCAACCACCAAAAGCTGCAAGAGGCAAAGTCAGACCCTTTGTATTTCAGACTTCTAGACTCCAGACTATGCATGAATAAATTTTTGTTGTTTTAAGTTACAAAGTGTGTGGTATTTGTTATAGCCTCAGGAAATTAATTCAACTCCTTTACATGATTTGTGGAATCTAAAACTCTGTATAAATCAATAAGGGAAGTATTAACAATAGCCATGTTAGACAGCTTCAATCTCACCCTCCTCCTCGCCCCTCCTCACTGTGTAGAGACACGATGTGTTTGTGATGGATGTCTTGTTACAATCCCTTAAATAAACCTCAATTTCACTTTTATAAATGGAT
>NW_006374611.1:1516166-1518263 GCF_000327345.1 Myotis davidii | reverse complement strand
AATCTCTCTTTTCCCTAAAAATCACCTCAGTTCCTTTCAGAGATATTCAGTGCTAATGTAGTGGTTTGAATGGTGCCCTTCCCCATACCCGACAAAGATAAATCTACATCCCAATCCTCTAAAAAATCCTGTTAATGTTCCCTTATGTGAAAAAAAGGTCATTGCAAATGTAATTAAAGTAAGGACATCATCTTAAAATACCCTGGTAGGCCCTAATTCCAATGACAAATGTCCTTATAAGAGACACACAGAAGAGAAAGACACAGAAGAGAAGGCGATGTGAAGACAGGCAGCGATTGGAGTTTGGCCTCAAGTCATAGAAATTGGCAACACCCGAAGCTGCAAGAGGCAAAGTCGGACCCTTTGTATTTCAGACTTCTAGACTCCAGACTACGCATGAATAAATTTTTGTTGTTTTAAGTTACAAAGTGTGTGGTATTTGTTATAGCCTCATGAAATTAATTCACCTCCTTTACATGATTTGTGGAATCTAAAACTCTGTATAAATCAATAAGGGAAGTATTAACAATAGCCATGTTAGACAGCTTCAATCTCACCCTCCTCCTCTCCCCTCCTCACTGTGTAAAGACACGATGTGTTTGTGATGGATGTCTTGTTACCATCCCTTAAATAAACCTCAATTTCACTTTTATAACTGGCTCATTTCTTACGGTGACATTAATTTGTGATGCCTACTCAGAGAACACTTCCATTATTACAGATTTCTCATACTGAAATGAAACACAAGAATTACCAGAATTGGCCAGACTGAGATCTGATAAATTAAATTTAATAATATTAAATTGCCATTTTGTAGTTCAAAAATGGTTGCATGTTGGTATTTTCATATGGTTCAACTTTAGTGATCAGTAGGAATTATTCAAGGGATAAAATAAAACATGGTCTGTAAATACTTGATATTTTGATTATGATTCCCTCCCTTTAATGGGTTTTGTCAAGGCTTTTTAGTGGTTTAGAGTACAATTCTTCAGCAGTGACAGTGCCTTCTATGAATAAATCACACACTTCACAACACGCTACACAGAGGAGAAAGAGCAATAGACAAAATAAGCAACAGAACCATTAGAAATGTCTGTTCTTGTTCATAAGTTCTCATCACTGACTGATTTAATTTTCTCTTGGCCAAAATGATCCTTATTCTGGTGATGTTCTAAAATAAAGCCATAAACATTGATGCGTGTTCAAACACAAGTGTGGTCTGGTTCATTACAAAGTGCTTACCAGCTGACAATATACACTCAGCTGGCTGTTTTATACATGATTCAGAGGCAAGACATAAACATGAATCATAGAAAGGAAAACAACTTGAGATAGTTGTCTTTCTGGAATACCAAAGCACTGCCATCCACAGGCAATTTCCAAGAATTTTTCTGCATATTATGCATTTGTTGTTCAAAAGTGTTTTAATTTCCATATATTTGTGAATTTTCCAGTTTTCCTTCTGGTGTTGCTTGCTAGTTTTATGTCACTGTGATCAGAGAATAAGTCGCTGCGATTTTAATCTTCTTAAAGTTCTTAAGACTTGTTTTGTGACATGTATTCTTTCCAAAAAATACTTTGTGTGCACTTAAGAAGAATATGTATTCTGCTCTTGTAGCGTATTATAGTATTACTAGAGGCGCCATGCACAAAATTTGTGCAAGAGTAGGTCTTCGCAGCCGCAGCAACTATCTGAACCCACCACCGGCAGCTGAGGCGTCTGGAAGGACATCCGGTCTAATTAGCATATTATGCTTTTATTATTATAGATATTCTGTAGATATTTTAGGTTCAATTTTTTGAGTTTATATTGGTGTTCAAGTCCCTGGTTTCCAAATTGTTCTTGAACTGGCTGTTCTATCCATTATTGAAGTGAAGATTGGATCTACTATTATTGTGTTACTGTATACTTAACTCTTCAATTCTGCCAATGTATTCATCATTGACTTGGTGCTCTAATATTAGGTGCATATCCTATCTATACTAATAAAAGCCTAGGTGGTCCTGGCACCCTTGCACGATGCCCTCATGTCATCACAAGATGGCCACCACATATGGCTGCCACAGTATTGCTGCCCTCACATTGTCACAAGATGA
>NW_006374611.1:1497085-1497891 GCF_000327345.1 Myotis davidii | reverse complement strand
AATCTCTCTTTTCCCTAAAAATCACCTCAGTTCCTTTCAGAGATATTCAGTGCTAATGTAGTGGTTTGAATGGTGCCCTTCCCCATACCCGACAAAGATAAATCTACATCCCAATCCTCTAAAAAATCCTGTTAATGTTCCCTTATGTGAAAAAAAGGTCATTGCAAATGTAATTAAAGTAAGGACATCATCTTAAAATACCCTGGTAGGCCCTAATTCCAATGACAAATGTCCTTATAAGAGACACACAGAAGAGAAAGACACAGAAGAGAAGGCGATGTGAAGACAGGCAGCGATTGGAGTTTGGCCTCAAGTCATAGAAATTGGCAACACCCGAAGCTGCAAGAGGCAAAGTCGGACCCTTTGTATTTCAGACTTCTAGACTCCAGACTACGCATGAATAAATTTTTGTTGTTTTAAGTTACAAAGTGTGTGGTATTTGTTATAGCCTCATGAAATTAATTCACCTCCTTTACATGATTTGTGGAATCTAAAACTCTGTATAAATCAATAAGGGAAGTATTAACAATAGCCATGTTAGACAGCTTCAATCTCACCCTCCTCCTCTCTCCTCCTCACTGTGTAAAGACACGATGTGTTTGTGATGGATGTCTTGTTACCATCCCTTAAATAAACCTCAATTTCACTTTTATAACTGGCTCATTTCTTACGGTGACATTAATTTGTGATGCCTACTCAGAGAACACTTCATTTTTACAGATTTCTCATACTGAAATGAAACACAAGAATTACCAGAATTGGCCAGACTGAGATCTGATAAATTAAATTTAATAATATTAAATTGA
>NW_006374611.1:1481119-1497045 GCF_000327345.1 Myotis davidii | reverse complement strand
TGTTAGATTTTGATTAGTAAATATTATATAGTTAATTTCCCACTCATGCCTTCAATAACTCCCTTTCCATTTTTTCTTTTCTTTCCTTTATTTTATTTTTTTTTTTTTGGTTAATCCTTACCCAAGGATATTTTTCCATTGATTTTTAGAGAGAGTGGAAGGGAAAGGAAGAGACAGATAAAAACATCGATTTGAGAGAGACACATGGATTGGTTGCCTCCTGCATGTACCCTGATCAGGGCCACCCCAACCAGGGCCACCCCAACCAGGGCTAGGGAACCTTCAATGAAGGTACATGCCCTTGACAGGAATTGAACCCAGGACCTTCAGTCTGTGGGCTGACGTTCTATCTACTGAGCCAAACTCCATTATTTTCTTTTTACTTCTAAAAGGAGATGGAAAACCTGCAGAGATAGAAAACATTTATTAACTTTGAGTTTTTGTGATTGTTTTTCCCTTTTATAAAAATACTAGAGGCCCATTGCACAAAATTTGTGCAAGAGTAGGTCTTCGCAGCCGCAGCAACTATCTGAACCCACCACCGGCAGCTGAGGCGTCTGGAAGGACATCCGGTCTAATTAGCATATTATGCTTTTATTATTATAGATATTCTGTAGATATTTTAGGTTCAATTTTTTGAGTTTATATTGGTGTTCAAGTCCCTGGTTTCCAAATTGTTCTTGAACTGGCTGTTCTATCCATTATTGAAGTGAAGATTGGATCTACTATTATTGTGTTACTCTATACTTAACTCTTCAATTCTGCCAATGTATTCATCATTGACTTGGTGCTCTAATATTAGGTGCATATCCTATCTATACTAATAAAAGCCTAGGTGGTCCTGGCACCCTTGCACGATGCCCTCATGTCATCACAAGATGGCCACCACATATGGCTGCCACAGTATTGCTGCCCTCACATTGTCACAAGATGACCACCACGAGATGGCCACCATAAGACGGCCACCACAAGATTGCCACCACAAGATGACCGGCAGGAGATGACCGGCAGGAGAGGACAGTTGTAGATGATCAGGCCGACAGGTGAGGGAGGTTGGGGGCAAACAGGCTAGCAGGGAGGGCAGTTGGGGGTTATTAGGCTGACAGGGGAGGGCAGTTGGGGGTGACCAAGCTGACATTTGGGGGCTACCAGGCCTATAGGGGAGGGCAGTTGGGGGTGACCAGGCTGACATTTGGGGGCTACCAGGCCTATAGGGGAGGGCAGTTGGGGGTGACCAGGCTGACATTTGGGGGCTACCAGGCCTATAGGGGAGGGCAGTTGGGGGTGACCAGGCTGACATTTGGGGGCTACCAGGCCTATAGGGGAGGGCAGTTGGGGGGGATCAGGCCTGCAGGGGAGGTCCGTTAGGGGTGATCAGGCCTGAACTGGCAGTCGAACATCCCCTGAGGGGTCCCAGATTGGAGAGGTTGCAGGCCAGGCTGAGGGTGCTGGCTGAATTTCATGCACCGGGCCTGCAGTCCTATATAATAAAAATCTAGTGACCGAATGGCAGAACGAACAGAACGACCAGTCGACCAGTCATTATGACTTGCACTGACCACCAGGGGGCAGACAGTCAACGCAGGAGCTGCCCCCTGTTGTGAGTGCGCTACCAGAGTGGAAGGCTGCTCGGCTGATCAGGATGAATGGCTGCCCCTGCTGTGAACCCCAGGCCAACAGGCAGGAACCCGGGCTGCAATCATCACCTCTTCACCCCAGGCACCTCCTCCTCATTTCCTGCTGCCTCCTCCAGACACCCGCAGGCCGTGCAGCACTGCCACCCTGTTCACAGAGCTGACCCCGGATGCTTAGAGGCAGGTTTGTGGCTGCTGCAGGGCTGAGGCCTATTCTGCCACCTCTTGGTGCAATTGTCCTTGGGCCCAACCCCAACCGGTCCCCTGGAGAGGCGAGTGCTCCAGCTCCATGGAAGATGCTGGACCATGAAGCAGCTGCTCAGAGGGCAGGTCTACCAGGGATTGGCTGACGGGGATGAGTGGTGCTCCCACAGCAGGTATCCCTGCAGGCCATGCCCCATACCAGTGCATGAATCCTGTGCACTGGGCCAATAGTATCTTTATAATTGTCATATCTTGCTATTGAATTATTGCATTACAGGCAAAGTAAACTAACTGCCATACAAGGAAAGGGTAGAATAGTTCCTGATGTAACTGACAAAATACTTATCACCTTGTTCTTTAAATTAAAAAAAAATCCAATCCTAGTTTAGTATCCATGATATATAGTCATTAGTCAATTTTGTTCTAGACATTTAGTATTCATGAACCTTCAATTTCACTAAAGCCTCCAAAACAACATTCATATGTACGCAACAACACGCTTCAATAAAGATTTGGGTGGTGAGAAGGGTTATGTCACTTCCCTGCACAAATAATAATTTAAAAATTTAATAGCATTTCTTATCCTACAAGTGGTAGCAAAACTCATATAGGAATTCCTCACTGTCTCTAGTTTGAAAAGAATCTTGCCTTTTAGACTTTGCTACAGTGAGAATTTTGTTAATTTATTAAGCAGAACAGTTTGCCAACTGTTTATATTGTTATCTTTCCATATTATTTACCAGACATTGATTATAAATCTCTTTTTTCCTATGGGAAATCTAACATTTTTTAAACACTTGTGTTTTTCTGAAGAGTTCGGGAAATGCTAGGCCGGATGAATGGTGTTATAATTCCCTGAAAAGAACTTTGAAAAAGAAGCAATAATTCACTTAAGGACTTAAAGAAAATAGAGTTACATGGGAACAACAAGATGAAAATGTCCTGTGGGTGGAAGGACCTATATCCCTGATGCAGTCTACATTTAAGATAAAGATAGATTCAGATAAAAGGCCATGTTCACTCTTTGTGAATATATCTTTCCTGATCCTAACTATAACTTTTTTTGCTATTTTTCTTTTACCATGCTTACATTTTTCTGTAATGTACATTATTGTGATTTTCTCTTGCACTGTTTTGTGATTATCATTTGCACTGTTACTAATATATTTTAAGTATCAAAGATACCTTTGGCTCTTTATCTAATACTAGAAGCCTGATGCACGAAATTCATGCAAGGAACTTGGCCCTAACATCCCCTGCTGCCTCAGCAAGCCCTCGCAGCCCCTTGCAGCCTCAGCTGGCTCTTGCAGCCCGGCTTTGTACAGAGGTCATCCAGAAGGACGTCTGGAAGGTCGTTCAGCTGTTTGGTCTAATCCCACCCAACTGCCCACCCCTGCCAGCCTGTTTGCCCTAACTGCCCTTCCCTACTGGCCTGATCACCCACAACTGCCCTCCCCTGCCAGCCATCTTGTGGTGGCCATCTTGTGCAAGGGCATGATGGTCAATTTGCATATCACCTCTTTATTATATAGGATGATTATTTTATTTAGTTAACTAAATAATTATCATAAGTACAAATTTAATTTTAAATAAAGTTTTAGAAGATGGCAACCCAAATATGTAGTATGAATATTTTACATTTACTTAAGAAGAATACATTTCAAGACAAAAATTTTTCCCAAAACAGTAGATTTTATTTTACACTTTTGTTAAGTGTTTCTTTTGATATTTACCTAAAGCAACTATAGTAATTATCTAAAGGCTGTTCAGTTCCTCAAAATGATTTTTCATAAATTATACATCAGGCAAATATTCTTTAATTACTCCCCTGCTGAATATAAGCAAAGACAAAAAATCAGGACAAATACAAATTCAGAAGTAACAGTTTGCTCACTTTTAAAAATCAATGTGTGTCATGGTTTCACTTATATGTGGAATCTAATGAACAAAATAAACTGAGGAACAAAACAGACCCAGAGCCATGGAAGCATGCATGAAACAGACTGAAAGACCTCAGAGAGATTGGGGAGATGGGCAGAGATTAGCCAAAGAATTTATATGCATATATGCATAATCCATGAACACAGACAATATTGCGGTGGGGCAAAAACCAAGGGGAGGGGGACATTGGGGGGAAAATGAGGGACATCTGTAATACTCTCAACGATAAGGATAATAAATAAATAAGTAAAACTTGTTTGAAACTCTCAAAAAAATCAATAAATCAATGTGATACTCTATTTTTTAGACCTAGATACTAAATATACCTCAAACCTTTAAAAATTCTTGAAAGTATTCCTTCAAAAGATAGGGTTTTATTAAAATTGAATGCAGAGTTGTGTGCTAAAGTTTTCCTGTTTCAATATCCAATCTGCTGGCTCTTTATTTTATTATTTTAATCTACCCAGATTAGTTTTCTTTTATTATTAATTAGAGGCCCAGTGTGTGAGTTCAAGCACAGGTGGGGTCCCTCTGCATGGCCTGTGGGGATTGGGCCAATACTGGCAGTCCAACACCACCTGCTGCTTCTGCCTGCTGCTTCCGCTCATCCAGGCCCCACTGCGCCTGCGTGGACTCTCGCCCAGTCAGTCCTGATTGGGAGAGGCTCCCGCTGCCACAGAGGCACTCACCAGCTGTGAGCCCTGCGTCTGGCATCTGTCCTGAGGGGATGGGGGGCCAGGACGAGATCGGTCCTCTGGGTGGGTGGTGGGACCCCCTTGACAGCCCAGGATCTGGATCCATCTTGCTGATGTTCATGCCAGTTGTCAGGAGCCAACTGGCTGCCACTTTTAAATCGTTTCTTCCTTGTGGAGCATCTGGGGAGGGGAAGCAGCAGCGGTGCCTGAGGCCAACTTCCAGGAGGCCAGTGGTGCTGTTGGGATCATGTCGGTGGCACCAGTGCAATGGTGCCTGGCCCATTCTCCAGAGATTAGACCTGCAGGACTACTGAGGGAGTGAGTGGCTGCCACAGGGCTGGTGGGCCACTGGGACGGGTTGGTCAGCTGAGCGGAACTCCCTCTGTGGGAGTGCACTGACTACAGGGAGCAGCTCCTGCATTAAGCCTCTGCTCCCTGGTTGTCAGTGCCCATCATAGCAACTGGTTGACCACTTATTCAGTCAGTCACTTAGGCTTTTATATATATAGATTATAACCATATTTTACTTTTACTTTTGGTGATAAGTTTTAAATCTGAAAGTTAATTGCTGAATCTGATACAGATTTCTAACAGGTGGGAATTTGGAAAGGCCTTAAATCCTGAACTTTGAACAAACTATTTTTATCCTCCAGCACTACAAATGTAAACAAAAATAATCATTGAAAAAGGAAATAAATTAAATTGAACACATTTTCAGAGCCTGAATAACAATAACAACTAAAATTTTCTGCTTGTCTCTAACTTGGAAGTAACCTAGGACTCACACAGATCATCCTACATAATAAAGAGCTAATATGCTAATTAGACCAAACAGCAGAATGACCTTCCGGACGACCTTCTGGATGAAGCCAGGACTGCGAGGGCCAAGGCAGCTGGGGCTGCGAGGGCCAAGCTCTTTGCATAAATTTCATGTATAGGACCTCTAGTTCTATTATAATTTTATCCAGACTTAGCCCTGGGGTTCAGAGTAGCAGTTATGATTTAGTGTGCCCTGTTGCTCAACACTTACTGAATTAGCTATATGAGAAACACTCAATAGGCTTGAGGAATATAGTGGTAAACAGGTTATACTGTCTCCTTTCTTCAAGAAACTCCATACTCTCCATGGAAATTCTAGTAAGTAAACAGATGAATATAAGGCATTGTGATAAATCCTCTGCTGGCTGTTAGTATATGGTGCTACATAAGCACATAGTGGAACATCAAATGCAGTCAGATCTTGGCAATAAGGCTTTCCACTGGCAGTGAGGTGTTAGTTGTGACCCGCAGAACATAGATGAGTTATCTGAGTGAAGAGAGGAATTAAGAGAGAAGAATACTTTAGTAGGAACATTATGCACAAAGCCATAGACCTAACAGAGGTCATAGTGACTTCGGGAAAAATAAGTTAATTCAATATCATGGAAAATAATTTGAAGTGGCTAATAAATGAGAAGAGATTGTAGAGCTGAGGACCAGTTTGTATTTTATTTTAAGAAAAACAAAACATTCAAAGATAAGTCATAATGCATTTGAAGGTTTAAAAAGATTACTCTGGCTGCATATGGAAAACGTATTTCAGAACATGAATATCAAATGTAGAGACTTTCCTTGATTAAATTTGAAAGAAGGAAAAAGACAGCTATAAAGAAGTGGGAAAACTGGAAAAATTTAAATATGGACTATATACTAGATTATAGTATTCTTTCATTGTTAAATTCTCAGAGCATGAAAATTGTACTATGGTTATGTAAGAGGGTGCCCTAATTCTCAAAAATAAATGATGGACTATTTAGGGGAGAACCATCATTATGTCTGCAACTAAATCCCAAATAATACAGAAGGGAGGGAAGGAGGAAGGTTTGGAGGGAGACAAGGGGTTGGAGATAAGGAGGGAGGAGGAAAGAGAGAGATTTTAAAAGCAAAGGCACTAACTAAATATTAACAATTGGTGAATTAAAGTGAGGAGAATGTAGATGTACATTGTACTATTCTTATAAATTTTCTATAAGTTTGAATTTTTCAGAAAATAAATAATAGTTCTAAAGAAAAAAGAGAAAAAGGTAAAATAATAATGTATGGTCAAAATAGAGAAGGATATTCCAGTAATCCAGGCATGGGATGATGGTATTTTTCTTTAGCTTGGATGCTAATGGAATTAGCTCTAGTATTTAGTATGGCATACCCCTCCCCCTGTACCCAGCCCCAACCCCTTACAAACCACTTGGATTATTTTTTTTCTCTTTTGGTGAACTAAAAATAAAATTTAATTAAGAAATTATTTATCTTGAAAATAAAGAACACCTCTAACAATAAAAAACTGTGTACCCAGCAGATGGGCTCCAGTTCAAGGTGACTCCGTCAACCTGTCATCTCACCTGCTGTTATCTTCTTACAATTACTACATAGTTGTGAAAGGTTAATGCAGTCAGGAAAATAAATGTGGGTCTGGCACTGTGATTTTACTATTGGTGTCTTTGTTGTGCATTTTTCAGAAAGGGTCACTTTTCTTTGTTTGTTTCAGCAGAACAGGAAAGTTGTCTTATCTGGTCTTGGTAACTTGATTATTGATCAATCCAAACATGTCCAAGTACTGCTTTTCTGCTGGTAAGCAAGCAGCACTTAGTGAATGACCTTCAGGCATTTGAGAAAAATCTGATTTGTATCTCAAATTTGATATAAATTCATGTTAAAAATTCCAACAAGTTGAGTTTAGAAATTTTATTAATATACTGCACCCTATTTCTTTAAACAATAATTTAGTCTATTAATGAGTTACAAAAGTGTTATTACTTTTTAAAAGACAGGGTAAACATGACATCTTAGACATTCAAAATTGCAAATGTGAAACTTTTGTGTGTATGTATGGATGGCATGGGTGTACCAACGTACCAATGATCAGGAAACAGGTCTTATAGATTTTATCGGCCAGCACTAAGGTATTGCCAGCAGGGCAAATAATAATGAGCACTTACATAGAATTTTCTACCTGACAGAAATTCTTCTAAGAGCTTTACTTAAATAAATGAATATGTGCACAGACCTATGATATTGATACTATTATTATAATTTTTCTTTTACAGAGAAGGAAATTGAGTGTAGAGAGTTTAATGTTCTAGAGTTAAGTGTTCAAGTCTGACCTCAAACCCAGGCAGTCTGACTGCTGACCCACATTAGAAAGCAGGAAGTGACCTAGAGTGAGATTCCAGAGTTATAAAGAAATGGTCTTGGCAATTACATTTCCCCAACTGGCTCCTCATTTTCTATATATATAAAAGGCTAAGTGACTGTCTGACCAGCTGGTAGGTATGACACACACTGACCACCAGGGGGCAGATGCTCAACACAGGAGCTGCCGAGCCGCAGTGACTTGGCAGCTGTGGTACTTGGGTGAGGTACTCGGGTGATGCACCCTGGAACCAGAGAGAAGGGAGCCCGATTCCAGGGTGCATCACAGAAGAACTGCCCTCTCGCAATCCAGGACCCCTTGGGGGATGTCAGAGAGCTGGTTTCAGCCCAATCCTAGCAGGCCAGGCTGAAGGACCCCACATGCCGGAGGGACTCCACTCACTCTGCAGTTGACTGCAGCTGACCGGGGTGGAAGGTTGGCTCCAAGGCGTATCTGGCCCCATCTTATCCAGTCCCACCCCCCAGTCACCTTCTAATTAATTTCCTTTCAATGTGCACAAATTTGTGCACTGGGGCACTAGTATATCAATAGTATGTTTTAAATGCATCTAAAATTATGTATTTAATAACAATAAATGTGATGAGTATTCAACATTGGTAGTTCTAACTGTTAAAGATACTATGATATGACTTGATAACTTACTTGATGTCATATGTTTCTTTCTTATTGGCAAAATATCATGTGATGGGAGATTTTCTTAATGCTTAAAATTGCACTGTAAGCATATATATCCTTCATACCACCCCTGCCTATTTTGAGTACTTATTGCATCAAACTATTAATGTCAAATCTCAGGTCTCTGACATCTCATCAGTGAGTTTTATTTTATTAAAGATGCATAAGTATTTAATATAGGCTTACATTCTGATCTTTCGGAATAGTTTTCAATGTGGGATTTGGTCTTTGGCTTGCACTAATAATAATTTTTCACTGTTGACATCTTAGTGCTCATTGTAAAAGAGCACAGTATAGATTCATGTCCATGTCATTGAATACCAACAATCCATAAAAGAATTAAAACTGAATAGTGCTACATTTCTGGAATGATTTCTAGTTATATCATTTTTTTTTACAAATCTTTATGTAATATTTAAAGTATGCACACCTTAATATTATATAAAGTTCATTAGACATAATTAGGTGCAACTTAAATGACATTATATTATTTTAATTATAAATTTATTTTTAATTAAGCTCTTGTTACCAAAACAATTATCAGAAGAGTCTCACAATTCGATGTAATATTTAATATAGCTTATACACTAAAGAAGTAAAAATATAATATTGTCACATTAATCTTAATTTTTAATTCAATAAGTGCATGGGTTTCACTATAAAGACATTTGTCTTTGCAAAGCATAAAATAAAGCATAATAAATACTAAAAAAAAAAAGAGGCACAGGATATTAGAGGAGAATGAACAAGGTGTATCCAAAACTACAGTGGAGAATCAGGACATCCTAGAAGGAATGACATGTACCCTGAGACCCAAAGTAGCTCTATTTTGGACCTATGTTTCAAAAGTGTACAATGTTGTTCCATTTGAATTAACACAGAATAGTGATAAATGGCTTGCACAGTGTCGGTACAATTAAAATTATAATCTTCTAGTGTAATAGTCATGGAAATAGTAAGCATTAGTTCTATGGATTTTAATTGCTAAAAGCCTAAGATTATAAAAGCAAAATTTATGCAAATACTTGCATATAGAGTTCTATCAGAAAATAAACATTCATTTATACTAAGCAAGCAGCCTATAATAGATTATTTTTATCCAATTGAAACTAGATGAAAGTTTCTGTTCATTAATACTCTGTATAGGATGAATGTCAGATATTCTAGAAAAATTATAGAATAAAAAAATCCATTGATTAGAACTTCAATTGTCAGAAAATTCCCCTCACAAAAATTTTTAAATTATTTTTTATAGTCATAGTGGACTTGGAAGTAATAATTCTGCAATTACATGTAATCATTTAAATAGAAAACCGACAAAGTTTTAATGTGTGGATTGTCATCTCTTTAGAAGAATAATGTCCCTAGGGAATCAGGAAAGGTCAAAGTTAGTTTCATAAACGACTGCTTATCCACTCTAGTCGTATTGTTAGTGGTAAAAACTTAATTATTTTTCCTATTTAGAGCTCCGTACCAGAACATGCCCACATACAGAGCAGGTGCTCAGTAAAATGGAAGGAACTCACAATTATATTAATTCTAATTAAGTTTCTAGTGATGCAGTTTTCTCTTTAAGGTATTGAATTTTTGTGCTTCTATATATCGTTACCAACTTGAAAAGGAAATTAAAGAAGCAATGTTAGAAAATACAAAACTTATTTTAAAAATTTTTTATTGTATTATAAATATCTCCCATTTCGCTTCCACCTTTCCCTTCCTTCCCCCAGCCCTCGCCCTATACCAGGCCTTCACCACATTATGGTCTGTGTCCATGGGCTATGCATATATATGCATATTAGATGCCTGATGCACAAAATTCTGTTGAGTGTTTCCTTCCCACGTCCCACGTGGATCAGGGTTCAGGAACTGGAAGCAGAGCCGCACACAAATGCTCCGACCTTTGCTAGGGCTTCAAAGGCATCCAGATTTGGGGGCGGGGGTGGGGGGGGGTTCTCAGTCTACGCTTATCAGATAGTGAAGGCAATAAACAGTTTCCCACAAAATTCATGCAAGAGTAGGCCTTCCTTCCCATGGATGCCTGCACTGGCTTCCCTATGACACCCAGGACCTGGGCTTCCCTCGCAGCCCCAGCTTCATCTGGAAGTTTGTCTGGAAGGATGTCTGGAAGGACATCTGGTTTAATTAGCATATTATGCTTTAATTATTTTAAATATGTTCTTTGGTTAATCTCTCCTCTTTCTCCCATCTCTTCCCCCTTTAAAACCTGTCAGTCTGTTCCATGTATCCATGCCTCTGCACATATTTTTTTATCAGTTTATTTTGTTCATTAGACTCTACATGAGTGAGATCATGTGATATTTATCTTGCTCTGTCTGGCTTATTTAACTTAGCATAATGATCTCCGAGTCCATCCATGCCATTGCAAAAGATGAGTTCCTTCTTTTTTATAGCCAAATAGTATTCCATTGTGTAAATGTATGATGGTTTTTTTTATCTACTTGTCTAATGATGGGCACTTGAGATGTTTACAGGCCTTAGCTAATTCTGTATTGGGATTACATGTGTTCTAGTCTTGTATAGTTACTGCTCTCTCATTTCATTCTCTCTGCATTTCCCCCCTATGGAATGCTAAATTATTATTTTTCCATATTATATATTTGATACATACTATAATTATTTATGCACAGACATATATGCATGAGTATGAGTATTTTTCAACAAATCCTATAAAGATTATTTCAATGAACTAATTGTATATCAAATAAATTTTCAGCTTTAATAAGCATAATTTAGACATATATGATACAATTAGATATCTTAAGACTGAACATGGGAGGCTGCTCTGTAAGTGCCCTCAACTTCCTTCATTTAAATTCAACTATCATTGTTTTTTAGCAGCTCATTTATAGAAATATTCTTCCATAATGCCTAACCAAACAAGAAGTTAATGAGAAAAGGATATGAAAAAGTAAGTATAGTTAACAATCAAAAGACCAGGTAAATAAAATGCTAAAGATTTAAAAACATTGTAAAAATATAATTTTGTAAAACTACTCATACTACCACACCATAAAGTCTTCCTGGAATTCACCCACTTTTGATTTATAAAGTCATAAGTAGGCAGAAAGCAGAACAATCTAATTGAGAGGACTTAAAACCTTGCACTTGCAATTTTATGATTTGGAAAAAGCACATATTTCCTTAATTTTCAAAAAATCAATAGCACTCTTACACTATTAACATTTGTAAATGTCTGCACCACTGAAATCAATGTAAAAAAAATGTTTAGAGTCAGCTGAAAAATATAAACGTGAACTTTCACATAAATATAATAGTAGCACCTCTAATTACCCCTAGCACTCCTTTTCTTTTCTTAAAAAAATTGAATTTATTGGAGTGACATTGGTTCCCAAAACCATACAGGTTTCAAGTGTACAATTCAATAAACATCATCTGCACACTGCATCATACAACCAACGCACAAACTCTCTTTTCATCCCCACTTTCCCCCATTTTGCTACTTCCACAAAGACCCTCATCCCCCTTTCCCTCTGGCTATCACCACACTCTTGCCTGTGTCTATGATTTATATATATATATATATTATATTATATATTAGAGGACCGGTGCACAAATTCGTGCACCAGTGGTGTCCCTTAGCCTAGCCTGTGGGATCAGGCCAAAACTGGCTCTCCAACATCCCCCGAAGGGTCGTGGATTGCGAGAGGATGAAGACCAAACCGAGGGACTCCACTAGTGCACGATCAGGACCAGGGAGGGACGGAGGAGGTTGGCCAGCCAGGGAGGGACCACGGGGGCTCCAGGGCATGTCCAGCCCATCTCACTCAGTCCTGATTGGCCAGATCCCAGCAGCAAGCTATCTACCAGTCGAAGCGTCTGCCCCATGGTAGTCAGTGCACATTATAGCGACTGGTCATCTGGTTGACTGTCTTCCCCCTGGTGGTCAGTGCATATCATAGTGAGTGGGTGAGTGGCCTTAATGTATCATTAGCATATTATGCTTTGATTGGTTGAATGGACAGCCAGATGACTGGCACTTAGCATATTAGGTTTTTATTATATAGGATATATATATTGATATATGTTTTTATTTATATATATGTTTTATTATATAGGATACATATGTTGTATATTATATATACATATAGATGTAGATATAGATGATAGATAGATATAGATATAGATATAGATATAGATATAGATATAGATATAGATAGATAGATATAGATATAGATATAGATATAGATAGAGATAGAGATAGATATAGATATAGATATAGATAGATATATGTTTTTGGCTAATCCCTTTACCTTCTTTCACCCAGTCCCTCAATACCCCTTTCCTTTGACAGCTGTCAGTCTGTTCCATGTACCCATGCCTGTTTCTATTTTGTGCATACGTACACTCCTAAATGTTTTACTTTTAGAAAACTGTGTTACAACTGCCATTTAAATAGGTTAAAAATAAATAAAATAAAATAATCTTATTATTAGAGGCCCAGTCCACAAAATTTGTGCATGGGTAGGACCCCTAGGCCTGACCGATGATCAGGTTCCCGGCCTCCACGTCTCCTCCTTCCTTGCTCCCTCAGGGCCCCACTACCATCACTTGTTGCCAACCATATTCCATGCCACCCCGTGGTGGTCAGTACATGTCATAGCTAGTGATCAAACTCCCAGTCTCTTGGTTGAAGTCCCAAGGGGACAATTTTCATACTAGCCTTTTATTATATAGGATGTGACAAATAACCTAGCACAAAATATTTCAAAGCGTAATTCCCAAAATAAGACCGTAGAAAGGCATAGAGCTCAAGAAAAAAGAAGATAATTGGAAAATATTAGCAGTATAAAGGAAACAAAAATGTTTCATGATACCAATGACTACTATAAAAATATTATTTAAACAGTTGAATCAATAGTTCTACAAATAAAATTTGTGTCAGCCTATTTCACAGAGGGTTTCTATGCATATAAAATTTCTTTTTCATAACAAAGAATATGAGGTAAATAAGAGTTGTTATTTATTTATTTATTTATTTATTTATTTATTTATTTTTCTTTTAAAGAATATTTATTGATTTTTAGGGAGAGAGCCTGAGAAACATCGATGTGAGAGCAAACATTAATTGGCTGATTTCCTGCCCACAACCTCAGCCAGTGCTCTGAACAGGAATCAAACTAGCAACCTTTAGATACACAGATGATGCCCTACCAACTTAGCCACACTGGTCAGGGCAATAGTTGTCATTTTAAAAAATGTTATATTATTACCCATCTTTAATAAAAACATTAATTGTATACATTTGGAAATACTTGAATAACTAAAAGAGTTTTCAATATTAAGTGCCTCTTCACAAATACATGTATGATAAATTTAAAGCAACTAGTATGCATTGAATTTTAGCATATTAATTCATTCAACTATATGTTTGAAACTAAATACATATTTTGAAATATGTCTACTTAACAAAAATTGCAAATTACTATATCAGGAGAGGAAATCAGTTTTCTAAAGGTATATTTAATATGATTCAAATACTGTGAAAAGCTTACATGATTTTCCATATATTTACACATTTCCAAAGACTGGGTAATACTTGTATATTATGAAAAGTTATATGTCAGTGATAATTATGAAACATAAAGATTTTAAAGATTTTACATTTAAGATTAAATGTAGATAAGCTAGAAATTTCTAATCCTAAATTGTGCATATAAGAAAACGAATACATAAAGAAAAATATTTATAAAATTCAAATATAATTTTACGAATTAGTATTATAATAAGTAAATATATTTAAAATACCCTAAACTTAGTTTAGAATATTTTATATTTAAGTTCGTAATTCTGTACTACAGAGACAGTTTTATCCTCTATTCTCAGTTTTTATCAGTTTTGTTCATAGATCATTGACATCACAAAAATACAAAAGATTATAAGAAAATATTATGAACAACAATATGCCAACAAATTGAACAATGGGTATATTTCTAAAAACATACTATCTTCTAAAACTGAATCAGAAATAAAAAACAAACAAACAAAAAAAAACCACTTCCAACAAACAAAAGCCCTGAACTGGATGGATTCACAGGTGTTTTACCAAACATTCAAAGAAAATTTAACTACTATCCTTCTTAAACTATTCCAAATAGTTCAAGAGGAGAGAAGACTCCCAAGCTCATTTTACAAGCATTACCCTATTCCAAAACCACATAAGGACACTACAAAGGAAGAAAATTATAGGCAAATATCCCTGATGACTATAAATGCTAAGACCCTCAAAAATATTATCAAATGGGATTCAGCAATGCATTAAAAAGATCATACACCATGATCATGTGGGATTTATTCTAGGATGCAAGGTTAGTAAAATATGTGCAAATCAATAATCATGCTAAACCACATAAACAAAATGAAGAATAAAAACCATATGATCAAAAATAACAGATGCAGAAAAAGCATTTGACAAAATTCAGAACCCATTTATGATAAAACCTCAGCAAAGTGGGAACAGAGGGAACATATCCCACACATTCGCACTCAATTAATACTGGACAAAGAAGGCAAAAAGGGACAAAAACAGTCTTTCTGTAAATGGTGATGGGACAGATATGTGCAAAAATGAAGCTAGACCACCTTCTTATAGCATACAGCAGAATAAACTCAAAATGGATTAAAGTGTAAGTCTCAAAACAATAAAATTCCTAGAAGAAAATTTAGGCATTAAAATCTAGTACATTTCTTTTCTGATCCTGTGGGGGGTGTGTGTGTGTGTTTTTTTTTTTTTTTTTTTTTTTTGCTATGTCTCCTTGGGTAAAGGAAACAAAGGAAAAATAAATAGTACTACATCAAACTAAAAAAGGCTTTGCACAACGAAGGAAACCATTAACAAAATGAAAAGGGAACCCACTGAATGGGAGAACCTATTGGCCAATGATACATGTAGTAAGCAGTTAATATTCAAAATTTATACAACTCAACACCCCCAAAACAAAGAATCCAAGTAAAAACGGGCAAAGGACTGAATAGATACTCCTCCAAAGGGACAGACAGATTGCCAATAGACATATGGAAAGATGCTCAACCTTATTCATGAGAGAAATGCAAATTAAAACCACAATAAGATGTCATCTCACACTTGTCAGAATAGCTATCTATGATAATAAAAGCATATTATGCTAATTAGACTGGGCGACCTTCCGGGCGAAGCTGGGCCTGCGAGAGAAGCCTGGGTCCCAGGTACCTGCTGGTGGCCAGAGGGAAGCCCAGGTGTTGGGTGTGTGCCGGCAGTCAAAGGGAAGCCCAGGTTCCAAGTGCCAGAGGGAAGCCGGAGACAGCAGCTGGAGGAAGGAGGGCCTACTCTTGCACAAATTTTGTGCATCGGGCCTCTAGTCATCAATAAATCAACAAACTAGTGTTGTTGAGGATGTGGAGAAAAGGAAACCCTCTGAACTATTGGTGGGAATGCAGATTGGTACAGGCACTATGGGAAGCTAAAAAAATAAAAGTGGAACTTCCTTATGACCCAGTGATTCCACTTCTAGGAATCTATCTAGTCTAATAAAAGACAAACATGCAAATTGACCATACCTTTCTTACGCG
>NW_006374611.1:1473793-1480672 GCF_000327345.1 Myotis davidii | reverse complement strand
CCTGCCAGTACAGCAGTGGTGGTGGGAGCCTCTCCCACCTCCTCAGCAGTGCTAAGGATGTCCAACTGCAGCTTAGGCCTGCTCCCCGCTGGCAAGTGGACATCCCCAAGGGCTCCCGGGCTGCTAGAGGTATGTCTGATTGTCAGCTTAGGCCCAATCCCCTGGGGAGCAGTCCTAAGCCAGCAGGTGGTCATCCCCCAAGGGGTCCCAGACTGGGAGAGAGCACAGGCCGAGCTGAGGGACCCTGCCACCCCCGAGTGCACAAATTTTTGTGCACCGGGCCTCTAGTATATATATAAAAGCCTAAGTACCTGTCTGACCATCCAAACGGTAGCTATAACATACAATGACCACCAGGGGGGAGATATTCTGACTGGTAGCTATGATGTGCACTGACCACCAGGGGGCAGACGCTAAATGCAGGAGCTTCAAAACTGTGGTGACTTGGCAGCTGCGGTTCTCGGGTGATGCACTCGGGAACCAGAGAGGAGGTGTGTCACCTGAGAACCGCCCTTTCACAATCTGGGACCCCTCAGGGGATGTCAGAGAAGCAGTTTCAGCCCCAAACCCTCAGGCCAGGCAGAGGGACCCCACCAGTGAATGAGTCCATATACCAGGCCTCTGGTATATCACAAGAAAACAGGACCATTATTTTGAAAAAATATATGCACCCCTATGTTCATTGCAGCATTATTTACAATAGCCAAGATTTGGAAGCAGCCTAAGTGGCCATCAGTAGATGAGTGGATAAAAAAGCAGTGGTACATTTACACAATGGAATACTACTCCACTGTCAAACTGAAATCTTCCCTTTTGTGACAGTATGGCTAGAACTGGAAAGTATTGTGCTAAGTGAAATAAGCCAGTCAGAGAACGATAACTATGATATGATTTCAATTATATGTGGAATCTAATGAACAAGATAAACTAACAAACAAAAGTGAAACAGACTCATGGATACAGAGAACAGACTGACAACTGTCAGAGGGAATGAGGTTGGGGAGCTGGGTGAGAAAGATGAAGGGGTTAAGCAAACAAACAGACAAACAAAAAATCAACAACTCACAGACACAGACAACAGTATGATGATTACCAGAGATAAAGGAGGATGGAGGGAGGTAGAACAAGATAAAGGGGGCAGGGGGATAAATGGTGCCAGATGGAGACTGGACTTGGGGTGGTGAACACACAATACAGTATACAGTTGAAGTTTTATAGAAGTTTTATTGTTACTTGAAACCTATATAATTTTATTAACCAATGTCACCCCAATTAATTCAATAAAAATTAGAAAATGAAACACAGAAGAAAATTAGTATATGATTCAGACACATTGAATGTCATTAATACTCTTATATAGGTTTCTAAACAAAACAAAACAAAAAGATAGTTCAGTGTAGAAAAAACATTAAGTGGTTGATCATGTGAGACCTTATTACTTTCTTTGTGTATGTGTACATGTGTGTACATGCTCTGCATATAACCTCAATTATTTATATTTTAAAAATTCTAAAACAATTATTTCTTTAACAGCTATACCCTAAAATAACCTTAAACTAGAAAATACAGTATAACTTTCACCTTTCAACATAAGGGGAATTCATGCAAAATGCCAAATGACATAGTATAATAAAAAATGTTACCAGCACTATACAAATTGTCTTATTTTCCTTATGTCCCAATGTTAAAAAAAATGAATTTTTATTTTGTGAGCTACAAAAGAGGGCATTTTTAGAACTGCTGAAATATTGCTGTGCAGAGAGAATATCAAATCAAACATAAATAATGTCACTAGAATATGTACAATATGTACCACATGTATTGCCCTGGTTTGCATGACTGAATCTTATGGAGCACACTTCAGTAACCATGGGTTTTGAATATTAAGTCTGTGGGGACTAATTGCAATTTATTGAATATATCTGTGAAACAGAACTTCAGTAATCAAGTCCAAGTAGTAGGTAGGTTACAGCATTTTTTTCCCATGTTCTTTTAACCAAATGGTGGTTTCCCTTTTTAAACAGTGAAACTTGCCCTGACCGGTTTGGCTCAGTGAATAGAGCATCAGCCTGCAGACTGAAGGGTCCCAGGTTCAATTCCAGTCAAGGGCATATACTCCTTGGTTGTGGGCACAGCCCCAGTAGGAGGTGTGCAGGAGGCAGCTGATTGATGTTTCTCTCTCATCAATGTTTCTAACTCTCTATACCTCTTTCTTCCTCTCTGTAAAAAATCAATAAAATATATTTTAAAAAAATAAAATAAAATTAATGGTGAAACTTACAGATAGACTAAGAACTAGCTGTGGCAGAAGAGTAATGACTGAAATACCAGATGATCCAGTTTTATGACCCTTAGCACAAAGATTAAACCCTGTAGTGCCACAATGTTCAATTTCATGCTATTCCAGGGAGCTTGACCCTGAACTGACCTGCTTCAGACTGTTCCTTTCTATCTGAATTTATAAAAGCTAGTGACAGTCGGTAGCATGTAATGGAAAAAATAATAGAAGAACAGCTGTTTGCTTTCACAACCCTGTCATTCATGTTGAGAGAGGAAAACCTCTCGGGCTGTTGGATTCAGAAGAAAATGAGTTGGGATTTAACATTTGGAAAGAGAAATCCTTTTATTATGTGCTGATTTGGAGTAAGTCTCTGACTGTGGAATCAAGGATCAAATATGGGACAGTTTTCTTTACAGTGCAGAAAAGAGCATACCCGATTTTCTGACTGTGTTCTGTTTATTTGGCCACCTAATTTAATGTTACATATTATTTATATTGCTTAAATCTAATACAATTTTAAATATATAGGAAAATGGTTTGAAAGAGAGCAAACATAAAATTGTCAATTTGGGATAGGGTTATTTTAAATTCCTTATAGAAATTATCTTTATTTAAATTATTATATTGGAAGATATACTGAGTTCTTTGTATTTGGAATTAAAATATTATAAGTTAAGAAATTTATAAGTACCGTTATGTTGTAGGTAAACAATTTCCCCTAGAAATGCATACTATATAAACAATTTTCTCTAGAAATGTGTACTATGCAACACAATGTGACACAGATTTCATTGAAACTATCAAAAATAAAATTTCACTATGACAATTATCATTGAACTTTATAACATAAATCTATAAACAGAGCTTAAAATGTTGGAGAAGAGAAATTTAGAATGTTAAAATGTACAGTTCTGAAGTGGAGCATGACATTCTTTAGTTTTCTGAAAGATATGGGACTGTCTGGGACAAATACAAAAACTCTGTCTCTTAATACCTAAGGACTTTGATGTCAGCTCATTCTTATATATGAAGAGAGATTGATCTGGGGAGAAGAAATAGGGAGTCTAAAGACAGTGAAATGAATGTTCTAATCTCTTGGGGATTAAAACGCCAAAGTGTCCTATCAGAAGCATCACTGTCTATATTCTGCATGACCTAGAGGCCCGGTGCACAAAATTCATGCACTGAGCAGTGAGTGGGGGAGGGAGGGGTTCTCTCAGCACAGCCTGCACCCTCTCCAATCTGGGACCCCTTGCGGGATGTCTGACTGCCGGTTTAGGCCCAATCCCTGTGGCAGTCGGACATCCTTCTCACAATCGGGGACTGCTGGGTCCCAACTGCTCGCCTGCCTGCGTGCCTAATCACCCCCTAACCACTCTCCAGTCTGCCAGGTTGCCCCCAACTGCCCTCCCCTGCCAGACTAGTCACCCCCAACTGCCCTCCCCTGCCGGCCTGCCCCCACCCTCCCAAATTGCCCTCCCTCCCCTGCTGGCCCGGTCACCCCTAACTACCTTCCACTGCTGGCTTGGTCGCCCACAACTGCCTTCCACTGCCAGCCATCTGTGGTGGCCATCTTGTGCCCACATGTGGGCGCCATCTTATGCAAGGGCGTGATGGTCAATTTGCATATTACCTCTTTATTATATAGGATATCCTTGAGACATTTTACTAAAAGAGATGTTTCTATAATTATACTTTTCTCTTAATGACAAGTTATTAAAATAACCTGTTGATTTCCTTTTTAATGATAATAATTTCCTACAGAACAAATATGAAAACTTTCCTCAATGTTTCCAGAGGTGGTAGATGACACCTTATCATGGAGCAAAATAAAGATGGTGAAATAGAGCTATGCATGTGGCTTATTTACAGCATGTTCAGTACATGAGGGCCAGTAGAAATTGTCAGTATTAGACCAATATATGTTAGGGTCTACCACGGTTGGTATACATCAAACATATACATTTTAGCAAAGTTTACAGTCTAAATAAAGCTACTATATATGCCACATAAAAACAAATCATAACATTAGTAATGTTAAGAAATAAGAAATCAATGGTTCACATGATATGTGCTGTGGGACTTTAGAGTTAGACACTATTGTCTTACTACAATAGTTCAAAATCTTTATAGAATAAATAGATTTCAACTGCCTCTTACAGGACATTTAAGAATTCAACTTTTCCTCATGGGGAATATTTCCAAATGAGTAATTTATAGAGACAATCTGTGTTATATGTATTTCTGAATTGTGTTTTATAGCAACTGTTAGCTGGGCTGTATTAAAGTCACAACATAAATGTGGTCAATAACTTTCATAACACAGAATAATAGATATTGCAAGTGATATATTCTATCAACTCATGTATTCATATAAAATTATACAATTTCATTTTAATTAGTATAAATGGCAACATTAAACAGAATTAACCTTTATTCACAGGGTTAGTAATTTTATTATATGACACCTAAACTCTTGAGGGAAAAGCAATTGAACTTTGACAATTTATGTTAAATGGAATAAATGACTTCATTTATTAATTAAAAAGCAACTAGTTATAATTATCTTTTTCTTTCAAGGCAATATATAGTTAAGTATACATAAATTACAGGCATCTTTGTACTATTGGAAAAGTTAATATGGATAGAGAGGACATATTTAATTTGACACCAGGTTAGACACATGGTCCAGATCTAGTCAAACTCCCTCAGTTTACAGTGGTTGGTCCAAGAGGAGATCACCTGATCCAAAGACAGCTAGTCACATCCTTCATTAAAAGTTAACATATGCAAATAAGGGGTAAAAATCTCTCTTAATATGGGATTAAAGAGGTAAGGACCGTGAAATACTAGATATGCCGGAAAACATTCTCTCTGTGTCTTGCATGGATACATGCACAAACACCTATATCTAATGGAAGAGAGAGAGATTTTACAGAAAAATATCCTGGGGCAAATGGATTTTTACACATCCTAAACTACTAACTCTAGGCACAACTGGTTTGTATTTATGTTATAAATTCCCTAATAGTCTTATCTTCCATATTAAAAGCAACTTTAAAAAATTTATATTCAAGATTACAACACTTGTTTTGTGATACTGTTTTCTGTTCTTTGGATATGTTTACAATCCATATCCAAAATTGAACTGAACTCACACACACACGCAAACATACACAGAACTAGAATTGAGTATACAGATATTACTGATTGACTAATACATGTACAAATCACTGCTTTTTAAGGTGGGCATGCTTATACTTTTAAAACATTGTTTTTCAGGCCCCAAGGGAAATTGACATTTTCCCTATACTTCTGAATGCCAAAGTTTTGCTTCCATAGCATTTGCATCCAGCTTGCTTCATTATTTCTTTCTTAAACGCTCCCACACACATTTTGAAGAGGTTTTAATTTTTTTCCAGCACAGTCAATATTTAATAATATACAATGAATGGCCAGATTATTATGACCACCTGACATTTGTAGGCAAATTAGCTATATTTTCACGCTGAAGTTGCTAGAGCGCCAGACCATTATAAATAGGGAAGCAGGTTGTTTACCACGACAGTAGAAGTGATTTTTTTTCTGAATATATAGGTAAACAAAGCAATTTAACAGCCTTTGAATGTGGCTGTATATAGGTCATATATAATATACATATATCTAATATTTAGAATACAGTGCATTTATTTTAGCCACTCTCTGCTTCCAAACATCCTAGAGATGGTATGTCCTACCTAGATATTCCAATAGGTTACTTAATACAATAGGTTACTTAATCAGATTATTCATAAAATAACACCTTAATAAAGTGTTAAAATATGGTCTGTGCCTGTGAAAAAAAATGTATTAGAAATAAAAACTACAGATATACCAATTAGCTCCAACAAGGTAAATACTTATCCACTATAAAATTTAAAAGTGCAGTAAAAATTATTTGGGTCTTTGAATAATGTTTAGTAGATAATTGTTTTAACATGCTAATGATTTAAATCTAATTTATACTTAAAATATTTTAAATGATCATTTATTTCTTTAAGCATAAGAATAAGCTCAAAGAGAACTTTCCAATTGAAAAATTATTCAATTATTTCAGAATAAAAGTAAACATTTGAATATACAGGGTGTCCAAAAATGTATACACACTTTAACAGCTGATAGCCCAATTGATGTTTCTTTTCAGATTTAACCCATTGAAATTAATTATTCAAAGTGTGTATATATTTTTGGGACATCCTGTGTATAGATAGATGATAGATAGTTATGTTAATGAAACAAAGGGCAACAAAGGGGTTGAAAAAAATGAATCATATGCCAAACCGAAAGTTGACAAATATACGGATTTCTACAATGGAATCTGGGAAGAAAAGTCGGTATTAAAATCTTAAGCTACCTGAGTTTTTTGTTTATTTTTAAATTTTTTTCTCAAATTTTATTATTTATTACAAAGGATATTACATATGTGTCCATTTTTTCCCCCCGCCCAAGACAGTCGAGAATAGTTAATAATATTTTACCATAGATTTGAAAGTTGCTAAGAGTAAATTTTAGAAATCTTTACCATAAGAAAAATAAATTGTATGTATAATGTCAGATGA